>NW_013667487.1:123822-126368 GCF_000517525.1 Limulus polyphemus
ATGTAAAGGTACAAGAATAATGAAGTAATATGTCATGGTACTGTCCATGTAAAGAGATAAAAATGATGATATACAATCTTACGGTACTATTTATGTAAAGGTACAAGAATGATGATGCACTATATTACGGTACTAATTACTAAATATCTCTTTTAGTGTAATCTAGAAGCTTCGTATAGTCACTAAATATCTCTTTTAGTGTAATCTAGAAGCTTCGTATAGTCACTAAATGTCTGTTTTAGTGTAATTTAGCAGATTAGCACAATCATTAAACGTCTTTTCAGTGTAATTTAGCAGTTTAGCATAATTGCAAAATGTCTGTTTTAGTGTAATGTAGCAGTTTAGCATAATCATTAAATGTCTGTTTTCGTATAATCTAACAATTTTGCATAATTACTTATAGCCTTGAATCCTCGTGAACTAAAAGCACGAATGCATATTAAGACCATGTGATGAACTGAGTTGAATTTGATGATCCACGTACTAGTTATGTGACATAGCCACTGGAGAATAGCGAGCTCAGTTTTTAACTGTGGGTAAAAATAAGTAAAAAATACAGTTTTGTATTCTTCAATTTCGAAAGACAGAATTTATTATGAATCTCTCACTCTAAGAGAGATTTGCATAGTCACGCGCTCACGTGTACCTTTCAGCAGTAAATGAGTATATCCTATTTTCTCGGGGCTATTTCCCTTTACTGTTTCAACAGAGTCTGTATGGAGGAAGCAGAACGTCATAATTTATTGGCTAAAGTCTACCGCTACAGAACTCGATACCTAAGCAAGAAGCCTCTACTTTTAATAAAGTCAGAAAGACTAGAAGTAAAGTAAAAGTGGTAATCGCGCCCCAGGGGATAGGACTTTCAACAAACGTGATATGAAAGTTTATTAAACTTATCATGGTGTTCCGTTCGCAATAACTCACCCTTTAGCTCGAAGCATAATCTAACGAAAGATAGGCGGAATGAAAATGTCGAAAGAAATATTAGAACAAAATGAAAATTACTTTGGTAATACTTTTTTTTTCACTTTTCCGAAACATGTTTATAAGAAATGGCATTAATTTCGAAGCTGATGAAGTAATTGCTCGAGGATATGGATATTTATACTTAACGTTGTCGGCAGCCTTATTCGATATGAAGTATGAAGCATATTACTTAAATTCCCGATTTTTACTCTTCTGTAAATATCTGATATTACACTGAAGAATATCTCGTTGAACTTTTTTAATGTAGTGAACATATTATTACGCTTATATATATATATATCCTTCAACAGAACAACGTATAACATAGTCACAATTAAACGAAGCTCGTCAACAGGCTCTAAAGTATGTGACAGAAAATTCGGTGTAACGATGAACTGTGCTTGACAATATGTCTCAAAATGTCTAAAAACAAACTCAGTGTAACGAATTTCGGAAAAAAAAATGTGGATTAGTAAAATAGCTCAAGTACGCCGTAGTTTCTAAAATTGTAAAAAGTATTCGTAAAATTAATTAAATGATAATAATTTCATATGTAATAAAATGGATAATATTGACAACCTAAATTTGTTGTGATTAAGATCGTGTCAGGTTAATTCCTGCCAGTTTTTGACAAGAAGATAATCGAGTCGATTTAACGGCAAAGAAAACGTATTTCATTTTACATCACTGTTTCTTCGTTGTGATTATTGGAGGTAGTTTATTTATTTGAAGGTAGACTGTGGTCTTGTAAGTTGAGCTCCTCAGCTTCCGAACGTTGATTCAAACTCAGCCATTAAATGTCACATTAACTTTCTACAACTCGTCACACAAACAGACCTATGACAACATATATTACTCCGGTGGCACTGAGATAAGTTTTGACTTCCAATGCTAAAGTCCAGGGCTCAATTTCCTACGGTTTACACAGCAGAGAACCCAATGTGGCTCTGCTATAAAAAAAAAGACAACATACAAAAAAATAAAGATACAAACTAAATGTTTTACCTATCACACAGTTCGTCTTAAAGCTCTCTGTAAACTTATCTCAATGTCTCAACTTATCTTACTTATCGTAAGATTATACATCTTTTTCTTGTGTCTTTACGTAGACAGTACCGTAACATAGTACATCAGTATTCTTGTGTCTTCACGTAGACAGTATCTTAACATAAATCATCATCATTCTTGTGTCTTTACATAAACAGCTAAACTGCTAAACTACACTAAAACAGACATTTAGTAATTATGCTAAAATGCTAATTTACACTAAAACAGACATTTAGTGATTATGCTAAACTGCTAATTTACGCTAAAACATACATTTAGTGATTATGCCAAACTGCTAATTTACACTAAACAGACATTTAGTAATTATGCTAAACTGCTAAATTACACTAAAACAGACATTTAGTGATTATGCTAAACTGCTAAATTACATTAAAACAGACATTTAGTATTATGCTAAACAGCTAAATTACACTAAAACAGACATTTAGTGATTATGCTAAACTGCTAAATTACATTAAAACAGACATTTAGTATTATGCTCAACTGCTAAATTACATTAAAACAGACATTTA
>NW_013667487.1:127195-128334 GCF_000517525.1 Limulus polyphemus
CCGTAACGTAGTACATCATCATCATCATAATGTATCTTTACATAAACAGTACCATAACATAAACCATCATTATTCTTGTGTCTTTACATATAGTATACCGTAACGTAGTACATCATCATCATCATAATGTATCTTTACATAAACAGTATAGAAACATAGTACATCATCATCATCATTCTGTACTTTTACATAAACAGTACAGGAACATAATAGATTATCATTCTTTTACCTTTTCATAAACAATACTGTAACATAGTACATCATCATTCTTGTGTATTTACATAGACAGTACCGTAACATAATACATCATTATTCTTGTGCCTCTACATAGACTATGCCATAACATAGTAAGTACATCATCATTCTTGTGTATTTACATAGACAGTACCGTAACATAATACATCATTATTCTTGTGCCTCTACATAGACTATACCATAACATAGTAAGTACATCATCATTCTTGTGTATTTACATAGACAGTACCGTAACATAATAGATTATCATTCTTTTAGCTTTTCATAAACAATACTGTAACATAGTACATCATCATTCTTGTGTCTTTTCATAGACAGTACTCTAACATAATACATCATCATTTTAGTACCTTTACATAAACAGTACAGTAAGATTGTAAATCATCATTTTTATGTCTTTACATGGACAGTACCATGATATATCATATCATCATTCTTGTGTCTTTGCATAGACATTACTCTAACATAGTACATCATCATTCTTGTGCCTCTACATAGACAGTACATCATCACACTTGTGTCTTTACATAGACAGTACCGTAACACAGTACATCATCATTCTTGTACCTTTACATAAACAGTACCGTAACATAGAATATCATCGTTCTTACGTCTTTACATAAACAGTACAGTGACATATTACATCACCATTCTTATGCCTCTACTGAGACAGTATCGTAAGATTGTACATTATTCTTTTGTCTTCACATACACACTACCGTAATATAGTACATCATCATTCTTCTGTTTTTGAACAGACAGTATTGTAACATAAACTATCATTATTCTTGTGTCTTTACATATAGTATACCGTAACGTAGTACATCATCATTCTTCTGTTTTTGAACAGACAGTATTGTAACATAAACTATCATTATTCTTGT
>NW_013667487.1:129134-149563 GCF_000517525.1 Limulus polyphemus
CTACTGAGACAGTATCGTAAGATTGTACATTATTCTTTTGTCTTCACATACACAGTACCGTAATATAGTGCATCATCATTCTTGTACCTTTACATAAATAGTACCGTAAGATTGTATATCATCATTTTTATCTCTTTACATGGACAGTACCATGACATATTACTTCATTATTCTTGTACCTTTACATAAACAGTACCGTAACATAGAATATCATCGTTCTTACGTCTTTACATAAACAGTACAGTGACATATTACATCACCATTCTTATGCCTCTACTGAGACAGTATCGTAAGATTGTACATTATTCTTTTGTCTTCACATACACACTACCGTAATATAGTACATCATCATTCTTCTGTTTTTGAACAGACAGTATTGTAACATAAACTATCATTATTCTTGTGTCTTTACATATAGTATACCGTAACGTAGTACATCATCATCATCATAATGTATCTTTACATAAACAGTACAGAAACATAGTACATCATCATCATCGTTCTGTACTTTTACATAAACAGTACAGAAACATAATAGATTATCATTCTTTTACCTTTTCATAAACAATACTGTAACATAGTACATCATCATTCTTGTGTATTTACATAGACAGTACCGTAACATAATAGATTATCATTCTTTTACCTTTTCATAAACAATACTGTAACATAGTTCATCATCATCATCATAATGTATCTTTACATAAACAGTACAGAAACATAGTACATCATCATCATCATCGTTCTGTACCTTTACATAAACAGTACAGAAACATAATATATCATCATTCTTATATTTCTACATAAACTATACCATAACATAGTAAGTACATCATCAATCTTGTGTATTTACATAGACAATACCGTAACATAATAGATTATCATTCTTTTATCTTTTCATAAACAATACTGTAACATAGTACATCATCATTCTTGCTACCTTTGCATAAACAGTATATTAACATAATACATCATCATTCTAGTACCTTTACATAAACAGTACAGTAAGATTGTAAATCTTCATTTTTATGTCTTTACATGGACAGTACCATGACATATCATATCATCATTCTTGTGTCTTTGCATAGACAGTACTCTAACATAGTACATCATCGTTCTTGTGCCTCTACATAGACAGTACATCATCACACTTGTGTCTTTACATAAACAGTACCGTAACATAGCGCATCATCATTCTTGTTCTTTACATAGACTACACCGTAATATAATACATCATTATCATTCTTGTACCTCTACATAGACAGCACCATAACATAAAACATCATAATCCTTGTGGCTTTACATAAACAGTACCGTAACATAGTACATCATCATTCTTCTGTCTTTACATACACAGTACTGTAACATAGTACATCATCATTCTTGTTTCTTTGCATAAACAGTAACGTAACATTGTACATCATTCTAGGGTTTTTATATGGCCAGTACCGTAAGATTGTATACCATCATTCTTATGTCTTTACATGGACAGTACCGTCACATAGCACATCATCATTCTTGTGTCTTTACATAGACTACACCGTAACATAGAACATCATCTTTCTGGTACCTTTACATAGACAGTACCGAACATAATACATCATCATTACACGTAGACAGTGTGTTAACACAAATCATCATCATTCTTGTGTCTTTGCATAGACTATACCGTAACATAGAACATCATCTTTCTTGTGTCTTTACATAGACAGTACAGAAACATAGTGCATCATCATCATCATTCTGTACCTTTACATAAACAGTACAGAAACATGATATATCATCATTCTTATGTTTTTGCATAGACAGAACCGTAACATAGTACATCATCATTCTTGTGTATTTACATAGACAGTACGTAACATAATACATCATCATTCTTGTGTCTTTGCCTAGACATTGTATATCATTCTGGTGTTTTATACAGACAGTACCGTAAGATTGTATATCATCATTCTTATGTCTTTACATGGACACTACCGTAACATAGCACATCATCATTCTTGTGTCTTTACATAGATAGTACTATAAAATAGTATATCATCATCATCATCATTTTGTACCTTTACATAAACAGTACAGAAACATAATACATCATCATTCTTGTGTTTTACATAGACATTACCATAACATGATACATCATCATTCCAGTACCTTTACATAAACAGTACAGTAAGATTGTAAATCTTCATTTTTATGTCTTTACATGGACAGCACCATGACATATCATATCATCATTCTTGTGTCTTTACATAGTACGTCATCATTCCTGTACCTTTACATAAACAGTACAGTAACATAATACATAATCATTCTTGTGTCTTCACGTAGACATTACCTTAACATAAATCATCATCATTCTTGTGTCTTTACATGAACAGTACCGTAAAATAGTGCATCATCATTCTTGTGTCTTTACATAGACAGAACTGTAACATAGTAAATCATCATCATCATTCTGTTATTTTAAATAAACAGTACAGTAACATAATACATCATCATTCTTGTGTCTTTACATAGACAGCACCATAACATAAAACATCCTCATTCTTGTGTTTTTACATAAACAGTACCGTAACATAGTACATCATCATTCCCGTGTCTTTACAAAGACAGTACCGTAACATATCACATCCTAATTCTTATGTTTTTGCATAGACAGTACCGTAACATAGTACATCATCATTCTTGTGTCTTTACATAGACAGTGCCGTAACATGGTACATCATCATTCTTGTGTTATAGATAAACAGTAGCGAAACATAGTACATCATCATTCTTGTGTTATAGATAAACAGTAGCGAAACATAGTACATCATCATTCTTGTGTCTTTACATAGACTGTACCGTAATCTAGTACATCATCATTTTTGAGTCTCTGCATAGACTATACCGTAATATAATACATAATCATTCCTGTACCTTTACATAGACAGTACTGTAACATAGTACATCATCATTTTTGTACCTTTACATGAACAGTACCCTAACATAGTACATCATGATTCTTGTATCTTTACATATACAGTACCGTAACATAGTACATCATGATTCTTGTGTCTTTACATAGTCAGTACCGTAACATAATACATCATCATTCTTGTGCCTTTACATAGACATTACCATAACACAATACATCATCATTCTTGTACCTTTACATAGACATTACCATAACACAATACATCATCATTCTTGTACCTTTACATAAACAGTACCGTAAGATTGTATATCATCATTCTTGTGTCTCTGCATAGACAGTAACGTAACATTGTACATTATTCTAGTGTTTTTATATAGACAGTACCGTAAGATTGTATATCATCACTCTTACGTCTTTACATAAACAGTACCGTAGCATAGCACATCATCATTCTGGTACCTTTACATAAGCAGTACAGTAACATAATACATCATCATTCTTGTGTCTTTACATAGGACATTATCATAACATAATACATCATCATTATTGTGCCTTTTCATGAACGGTACCCCAACATAGTACATCATCAGTCTTGTGTCTTTACGTAGACTATACCGTAACATTCTTGTAGCTTTACATAAACAGTACCGTAAGATTGTATATCATTATTCTTATGTCTTTACATGGACAGTAATGTAATATAGTACATCATCATCATTCTCTACCTTTAGATAAACAGTACAGTAACATAATACATCATCATTCTTGTATCTTTACGTAAACAGTATTGTAAATAGTACATAATCATTCTTGTGTCTTTACATAGACAGTAATGTAACATAATACATCATCATCATCATTCTCTACCTTTACATAAACAGTACAGTAACATAATACATCATCATTCTTGTGTCTTTACATAAACAGTACCGTAAAATAGTACATAATCATTCTTGTGTCTTTACACAGACAGTACCGTAACATAGTACATTATTTTTCTTGTTCCTTTACATAAACAGTACCGTAAGATTGTATATTATCATTTTTATGTCTTTACATGGATACTACCATGACATATCATATCATCATTCTTGTGTCTTGGAATAGACAGTACCGTAAGATTGTACATAATTCTAGTGTTTTTACATAGACATTACCATAACACAATTCAGCTAATGTAGAGACACAGAAATGAGAATCTACAATGTTACTGTACTGTCCATGTAAAGACACAAGAATTATGATGATGATGTATTATGTTACAGTACAGTCTATGTAAAGACACTAGAATGATGTACAATTTTATGGTACTGTCTATGTAGAGGCATAAGAATGATGATGTTACAGTACTGTCTATGCAAAGACACAAGAATGATGATACAGAATCTTACAGTACTGTTTATGAAAAGGTACAGAAAGATGATGTACTACGTTATGGTATATTCTGTGTAAAGACACAGGAATGATGATGTTTTATGTTACAGTACTGTCTATGCAAAAAAACAAAACAAACAAGAATGATGATGTACTATGTTACGGTATAGTTTATGTAAAGACATAAAAATTATGATGTATTAAGTTACGGTGCTGTTTATGTAATAACACAAGAATGGTGATGTACTATGTTAAGCTCCTGTTTATGTAAAGACACAAGATGATAAAGTATCATAATATTCAAGATGTTTACTTCTGTGTCTCTACATAAACAGTACCACAAACATTTCCGTAATATCTGTATATTTTCCTTCCTGCTGTGTCTGCGAGAGTTATTTCTTTAGATATTACGAGTGTTACTTTGTACAGGTGATTGATGACTGACGCAGGTTGATTTATGAATGTTTGTGTGTGTGTGTGTTTTCTTTTTGAGAAATTAATACTGGTGTTGTTTTAGGTGTGAAAATAATCGATAACTGACACATATTTGTCTACAAGTGTTTTCGTCTTGAGATATTATGACTGGTATTATGGTAAATGTGGAAGTAATTGATTACTGACACAGTTTTGTCTACGAGTGTTTTTTGTCTTGAAATATGATTAGTGTGATGATAGATATGTAAGTAATCAATGACTGGCACATATTTATTTGTCTACAAGTGTTTTCGTCTTGAGATATTATGACTGGTATTATGGTAAATGTGGAAGTAATTGATTACTGACACAGTTTTGTCTACGAGTGTTTTTTGTCTTGAAATATGATTAATGTGATGATAGATATGTAAGTAATCAATGACTGGCACAAATTGGTCTACGAGTGTTTTTTCTTTATCTATAACGTCTGACATTATGTTAAATGTTGAGACCGGTTGTGTCTTCGATCTTTATGTAAACTTTTGGACATTAGTGCTACACATTGAGATTTTAAATGTATGATTTTTTTAGTTTCTTAATTAAACTAAATTGTGACGATACTTATGGAAGAAATCTTTGTAGCTTTGTTTTTGAAATAAACAGAAAAACAAACAAACAATGATTGTTCTAACCCCTTGTCGTTTTTATTTATAGCTTACACATTTGATACATTCATCATGGCTGATCTTATTTATGCATAAAAACCTTTCATAGACTTGATAACTTTTCTTTACATCCAATAAAATCAGTATACTTGCTTCAATAATTCTTTGGAAGTGTGCTTCATTCTGATTCGTTCGGATATGGATATTTGACTGGAATAAATCGATTCTTAAAAAAAAAATATTCTTGTGTTTTGTGGGCCACACTAATGCATTTCCTTTTCCTTGAAAGATTTAGGTTGAGTATATTTCATTGTAACTTCATAGATAATTTTTCTCCAAATCTTATTAGATTAAATGGAGTGACGGGGTAGATTAAAGTGTTTCCCGCTTCAGGAAAAGAACTGAAAGAGGAAGTTAAAACACATTTTAATGTTCATACTCACTATATTTATGTTATTGGCTGTATATCATTTAATGCTTGGTAAAATCTCTTTCTATGTTTCGAGATCAGAGAAGGCGAGTTTCTAAAACAATTTAGTAAAAATCGTGATTTCCCTTTGCTTAAGTGCATAACATTTGAGTCTCTAGGAAACGGTAAAGTGCCCTAATCTTTTCTACTTTTTCACAAGGTGGCTTTCCCTTTGTTCAGAAGTTTTTGTTTGTTTCTGTAGTCCATACAGTATACTCTAAATCAAAACGGATTACGTTGGTTCTTCTCTTTGTAACGTGATAAAGAGGAAATACTCGAATTGTTCAGCCACTTGCTAAAGAATGAGGTTGTCAGAACAGCAAAGACGAACATATTTTGTTGATCATAAAACGTTTAATAAAACAGATATTGCTTTGAATAGCTGAACCGTTTTAAGGTGATTTCCTTCGTAACAACTAATCAGTAAAGTTTAATTATTTTCGTCATTAAGTTTAAAGATAATAATATTAATGGTTTCGAATGAAACTGTCAATTTTAGACAATAAAAAGTGAAACCAATAATTAGAGTTTGAAAAAGAACAGGTATGTAAATAACTGTGTTTTTTTTATTTGTGTCTCTTACAGAAACAAAGTCCCACGCTCCTAATTTCTTGTTTACAAACAATGTGTTTTACATAAAATGATCTTTATTTGTTTACTATTAAGGTATTTGTTTGTTTGTTGCTAAGCGTAAAGTTATACAATGGGTTGACATTGCTCTGCTTACCACGGGTATTGAAACCAAACTATTAGCATTGTAAGCCTACAGACTTATTGCTAAGCCACTGGAGGACAAAGTCATTCATGATTCTGTATGATTTGACTCCAGATAAATGAATTAGCCACTTATGAATAAGGTTTGTTTGTTTGTTGGAAGTTAAGCACAAAGCTATACAATGGACTATCTGGGCTCTGCCCACCACGGGTATCGAAACCCGGTTTCTAACGTTGTAACTCTACAGACATACCGCTGTGCCACTGGGAGACATGAATAAAGTTTGTTTGTTTGTTTGAAGTTAAGCACAAAGCTACACAATGGGCTATCTGGGCTCTGCCCACCACGGGTATCGAAACCCGGTTTCTAACGTTGTAACTATACAGACATACCACTGTGCCACTGGTAGACTTGAATAAAGTAAATTCCATTCAGAAAACACGACAGGAAACGATAAATCTATCCATGTTTTCTTTTTCATAACGATAGTCGACTCTCAATGGCTCAGCGGTAAGTCTAAAAACCGAGTTTCAATGCCATAATGGGCACAGCATAGATAGCCCATTGTGTAGCTTTGTGTTTTAACAGCAAACAAACAAAACAAATAACGATAGTTTTACAAAAAATCTTAGAATTATGTTGAGAAATATGTATTTCAACTGAAAAATTTTTTCTTTAACAGTTCAGTTCGTAGATAATTTAAATGAAAATATGTTTATTTAAATTGTATATACTCTTCTTGGTCAATATTTGTATTCTATGTTCTTCAGTTTGTAATATACACTCTCGTTGGTCGACATATTTATTCAGCATTAATCCGTTTGTGATGCACTCTCTCATTTGTCTTTAGTTTATCCTGAATTAGACAGCTTGTGTGTGATATGCACTCTCAATGCCAATATTTTTATACATCAAAAAGATACATTGGTACATTAGCTGTTGAAAGAAGCTCAGTTGTTTTGGCAGACAAACCCATCGATGTTCTATGGTCTATCAGCTTACATGATCTAACCTGAATGCTGGACATAACGGTCAGATACGGAATATCTCTTCGGTTTCTAATATAACAACGATACATAATCGTTTAAAAGTGCATTGAATGAGCACATCAGACATACTTTTACTTCTGTAAACGCGACACGAAGTGAAAACATATACTTGCTGAAGGCTGTGATTTCCCGTTTGTAGTCAGTGCTGAACTCGGTCACTTCCCCACCTCATTAACCAAACCTTGGGATATGATATCCACGCTGAAGGCTGTGATTTACTGTTTGTAGTTAGTGCTGAACTCGGTCACTTCCCGACCTTATTAACCAAACCTGAAGACATTATATACTTGCTAAAGGCTGTGATTTCCTGTTTGTAGTCAGTACTGAACTCCATCACTTCCCGACCTCATTAACCAAACCTCAGGATATGATATCCACGCTGAAGGCTGTGATATCCTTTTTGTAGTCATTGTTTAACGCGATCACTGTCCAATCTCATGATGAAACCTGTTGAACCAACTAAATAATAATCATTTTTTGCTAGAAACTATACACTAGAATATTCAAAATACTATTTGCAGAGTGAGGGTTATATGTAATAACTAAATATATTTCTATTTTAGTTGGTAAATTCGATCAACTAAAATAACCACATGGCAAATACCATTAACAAGTTTCTTGATCTAGATCGCATAAATGAAATACCATCTACAAGCATTTGAATCCAGATCATGTAAATAAAATACTATCAACAAGCATTTGAATCCAGATCAAGTAGATACAATGCCATCAACAAGCGTTTCTATCAAAATCATGTCAATGCAATGACATTTGTAAGTAGCTAAATCTAGATTACGTAGTTACAATACTATCAAAAGCTTCTCGATCAAGATTATCTAGATACAATGTCATTTTCAAGTGTCTTGATCAGGATCACGTAGATGCAATACCATCAATAAGCCTCTCAAACTAGAGAACGTAGATGTTCAAGATGTATTATGTAAAAAGAATTCACACCTGATGATAAAACAAATGTACACTGTCGACTAGCAAACTGTACCTTAAATATTTTGTTGTACTATTATTGCGGCAAATATCAAGATCTTAAGAGTTAGCTTGCTTCAATTATTGAATATGGTTTCACCAAAAGCAACAGGAAAGAGGCATTAAATAAAATAAGATTGAAACTGGGGAAAAGGTGAATGACTAGCTCTTCGCAATTAAAACACAGTTATGCAGTTTATAAGAATGAGATACGTATGTTAAGGCATTGGCGTGGCATTACTGATGCAAGCCGTGGCGGAGACATGATTAGCAAGTTCCTGAGTTTTTGACAATATAATGCCACAAGAGTGAATTCTGGTTGGAGAAATTAGTTCCAGTTTCCAAAACAGTATGTTTGCATCACGAAATTGTTAAACGATGTAAGGCCAGAGAATGCGTCATTTCGAACATTGTTCCACACAAAAGCAGAAGAACTCGCACAGTGCAGCTTTTAGAAGAGCAATCGTTCCGAAACCATGCTCCAAGTCAATTCAGAACAACGCGCTCATCCAAAAGCTGAAGGCTATGGTTATGATAGAGACTCTCCAAAACAAAAGCCATTGCAATGAAGTTAAGCAGGATCATTAACAAGGATTTGAAGTTGGCGAAAGCTCACAAGCTTCTAGCCATACCTCGAATCCAGCGGCTACATTGGTTCGATACAGATCCAATTGACCCTTATGGAGTTGGTTCGTTTAAAACGAAATCTTAGAAACCGAAGCCTACGTGCATTTCAGAATCTGTAAAAGTCAGTCAATATGTCTAGGTAATGTTGACCACTTTGTCTCCAGGAGCTTGTTAGGACGGAAATTGGGGTTTTAGGCGTAATTGTGGTAACCAGAATGACAACGTAGAAAGGTCATTCCAAATGCAGCACAGCATCAGTTACATCACTTTATAAAGTAAGGTTAACCCTCATCAAATACATATTTATTGCTTAGCTGATAATTTACCACTTCTGAGACATTTTTAATCATAAAAACTTTTTTCCAGTTTGTTGAAATCTTAATTCCACTGGTGATCGGATTTTATCTTATCCTTTCTTTAACGCTGAATGATTTTTACCAGAAATATTCTTGTTCCTTAGCAGATATTATAATAAACAGTTATTATTTATTGTAAATCTCACAATGTGTTTCGATTTTACAAAGCTTCACCGACAACAATAGAATACGATCATCCATCCTCTGTTTCTCTAAGCGATCAAGATGATCATGTAAACTTTTACTTGTTCGGTATTCAGTTATTTAAGAAAATTCAATAGCACTATGATTATCCTTTGGTGTATCTTTAAGTGTATTTCTGTATTCTACATCGCACGATACTAGTCTTCAAATCCAACATATATCAAACTTGGATAAGTGGTTTACATTCAAAACACAGAAAAGAAGTTATCAATACTATGGTGAACTGTTGTATTTCTTACCTATTTTTCATTTCATTTTCTGAATGATGTTTAACTAACATAAATATTAGAAAAATATTTACATAAGTAAACAAACGGCCAATGGTAGACGTTGAAATAAAAGAAATTAAAATCTGGTTACTAAGGAAATGAACATTGTATACATTGAAGAATAGAGAGGAAGATTTAGTGTGTAATTATATAAAATACTGAACAACCCTATTAACCTAAATTTGTACTGTTTTTTCCCTCTTTGTTCGTATACACGACACAACAAATGATGTTGTATCTCAGACACACAAATAGTATTTGGAAATTATCTTTTTCACGCTCTTTTTTTTTCTATCTCAAGAACAGGTTCAGTCCTCAAAAATACCTGATCTCCACGTTTCGTGACGTACTTGGAATACGATTGAACGCTTCTTCTCCACGTCTGGTGACGTACTTAGAATATGAGTGAACTTACAAAAGTAAGAATAAAGGAGTAGGCAGAAATGACACTCCTTGATGAAAAGCTATTTCAAGTGAACAAAATGTTACACTGTTAGCATTGCTCGTTAGTGGATGTCGTTTACGCAGCTCCATACGGAATCGGATTTAGCTAAGTGTTTCACTTGCTTTTAGAAATGCATGAATAAATAGCGATTTTCTCCCCAACAAAATACGTTTCAACGACCAAAGTACATTCAAGTGCCCTCTGAAGACACTCAAAACAGAGACTTTAATGGAAAAAACAAACACTCGATGTGAAAAAGATCAAATGAAACATAAATCCAAATTCAAGAGCCTTATGAGAAATTACTGTTGAAATGTGAAATAGATTAATAAACTCATTAAAAACAAATTAATAGAAGAGACTGGTCTTTCCTTATTGTTTCCAGCATCAGTAATCAGAATTCTTACGTGTTTATGCTTGAAAAAATAAATGTTATATAAATTTTTATTGTTTTCTAAATTCAGTGTTATTTTCTATCACAAAGAGTGGTTTGGTTTATTTTTATATTTTCATGCAAAGCTACGCATAGCCGTCCCAAATTTTTAACTGACAGGCTAAAGGGAGGGCAGCTAACCAACAGCACCTACCACCAACTATTTAGCTAATCTTATGTTATCAAAAATTAGGAAGTGACCGTGATTTTTATGGCTCACCCGTGGCCCCAAACTGTGGGAAAGGACACCCTTCCATTTTGTATCCAAAGCCGCCGTCAGTGTTTCCGGAAATGGGCCCGAATTGTTCAACCTACAGACATGGGCGTATGGGTGTCCACAGTGGGGGGATCAAGAGGGGCACTTGCCCCTCCTGGAAAATTCACCATATTCATTCAGCATATGTATATGTTTTTTTTTATTCTATTAATAATTCTACACTACTTTGCCCACCCTGGAAAACTTTGCTCTTCTCTGGAAAAATGTTTGCGGACGCCCACACCCACAGGTTTTTGGCTTTCTCGTCTAGTGACTTAGTAATAATGTCTTACCAAACACATCTGCAACAAACAATTTAAACTTTTAAAGATACGTTTTTCAAGCCCTCAAGCACACACACACGTACAGATACTCTCGTGTAAATATTTAGACACGACATTACATGTGAGAAACAACATTTTATTAATTTAACAGTTCTGTGTTATTCAATAACTATGTATGTTACATTAGTTTTAATAACAACATCAACGGCGTTACCCTATACCTATGTATGTTACATTAGTTTTATACCAACATCAACAGCGTTACCCTATTCCTATGTGTTTTACATAAGAGTATTATATCAACATCAACAGCGTTACCCTATACCTATGTGTTTTACATAAGAGTATCATGATAGTAATTACAACAATATATTTTGTTCTGTAGAGGATGAATATTTGTTGATTAGATGTTTTTGTTATTCTTGTCTTTTTTATCTATGACACTAAGTACAATAATAAGATTAATTTTTATTGTAAATTCAAATCTTATGACACTCTTACCATGTTAGCATCTAAATAAATTTCATGTTTAAGTATGTGTGTTTTTCAGCAATTGTTAGTATCAGCTTGTTTACTAGACGTTTTTATTAAATATTTGAGTATTTCTCAAAGTTGTATGATCTTGTGTGTTCTAAGTGTATAGTTGTAAGTTTTTAAACATTTGTAGTGTGTTCCTGAATGTTCTTAGCATATCGCTATGTGGTTCTGAACGTTCGTAGTCTACTTGTTTATTCCTTAACGTTCGTGATGTAGTTGTGTAATTCTGAACGTTCTTCATGTATAGTTGTGTGTTCCTGGACGTTCTCAGTTTATAGTTGTTTATTCATGAACGTTCGTGTAGTTGTGTGATTCTGAACGTTCTTAGTATATAATTGGATGTTCCTGAAAATATTGGGAAATCGTTCTGTATTCCTGAATATTGTGAATTATAGTTGTGTTCCTGAACGTTCTTAGCACAGTTCTGTATTCCTGAATATTGTGAATTATAGTTGTGTTCCTGAACGTTTTTAGCACAGTTCTGTGATCCTGAATACTCTTAGTGTACATTTGTGATTTCCTAAACGCTATTATTGTGTAGTAATGTGTTTCTGGGCGCTCTTAGTATACATTGTGTGATCCTCGGTGTTTTATGGTATAGTTGTATATTTCAGAACGTAATTAACATATTTGTGTAATCCTCGAAGTTTTTATCGTAACTGTGTGTTCTTGAACGTTCTCAGCGCATTTCTGTAATGCTAAACATTCTTAATGTACAGTTATCAGTTCCGGAATACTTCTAGTAGGTAGTTGTGTGATCTAAAACGTTCTAAGCATAGTTGTGTAACCATTAACGTTAAAAATGACAGTTATGTTTCCCTGGACGTTTATGAGTATGGTTGTGTGTTCCTGAACGTTCTTAGCACAAATGTGTGATCCTGAACATGCTTAAAGTAGTATGTGATACTGAACGCTCTTGGTGTATATATGTGTGTTCGCTAGTGCATAATTGTGGGTTCCTAGGCGTCTTTGGGTGTAATTGTGTGTTCCTGAACGTTCGTAGCACAAATGTGTGATCCTGAACATGCTTAAAGTAGTATGTGATACTGAACGCTCTTGGTGTATATATGTGTGTTCGTGAACACTTTTAGCGTATATTTGTGATCCTGAACATCTGTAGTACATAATTGTGGGTTCCTAGGCGTCTTTGGGTGTAATTGTGTGTTCCTGGACGTTCGTAGCATAATCATTTGATATATAACGTTCTTATCGTAACTATGTGTTCATCAATGTTGTAAGCGCAGTTAAATAATATTGAACGTTCCTAATATACAATTTTGAATTGAGTTTCTAAATCCTATTAGTGTATAGTTCTACATTCTTTGGTGTATCGCTGTGTGTTCCTGAACATTCTTGGCGTAAAGTTGCGTAATCCCTCGGCGTTTCTGTTGTAACTGTGTGTTCTTTGCCATTTTCAGCACAGTTCTGTCATCCTTAACATTCATAGTGTACAGTTTTATGTTCCTGAAATTCTTAACATGTAATTGTGTGATCCTGAACGTTCGTAGTGAACAGGTTGTGTTCATGGGAAATCTTAGCTTATAATTCCATAATATGAACGTTTTTATTATACATTTGTGTATTTCTGGAAATTCTTAGCATATGGTTGTGTAATCCTGAACATTCGTACTGTACAGGTTTGTATTCCTGGAGTTTCTTAGCATACACTTTTAGAATACTGAACCTTTGTAGTATATAGTTGTGTATCCTTAGATATTAATAAAATATATATGTGTGTGCTTCTTAGCGTAGTTGTGTTGACAGTGTAGTTGTATGATCTTGAAATTTTTTTACGTATAATTGTGTGTTACTGAACATTAGTAATATAGTTTTGTGATTGTGAGAGTTCTTAACGTATAGTTATTTGTTCCTGAACGTTCTTTGCTTATTCAATTTATCCTAAGTGTTCTTATCGTAGCAGTGTGTTAACGAACTTTCTTAGTACAGTTCTGTGATCTTATCGCATTTAATGTACAATTATGAGTTATTAAATGCCATTAGTATACAGTTATGTATTCCTGGATGTATAGTTGTATGTCCCAGAGCATTCTTAGCGTAGTTCTAGCATACTAAACGTTTAACGTTCTTACTGTGAACTTACGAGTTCCTAAGCACTCTTATGTGCAGTTGTTTGTTCTTGAACGTTCAGAGAGTGCAGTTTTAAGTTTTTGAACGTTCTCAGTGTACAGTTGTTAGTACCTGAAAGTTTGAATAATTGTGTGTTCCTCAAAATTTTGTTTATAATTTTGTGTTCTTCAAGCTTAGTGTATACAGCTTTGTGTTCTAAAACACTATCAGTGTAAAGTTCTGTGTACATGGACGTTCTTAGTGCAGTTCTGTAATCCTGAAGGTTTTAGTGCATAGTTGTGAGTTCCTAAACGCCCTATGTGTAGTTTTATGTTTTTGAAAGTTCATAGCACAGATCTGTGACCTTTAATGTTCTTAGTGTATAGTTGTGTGTTTCTGGACATTTAAGGGTATAGTTGTAAGTTCTATGGTTCTAAGTTTCTATGTTCATGGTTGTGTGTACCTGATCGTTCTTAGTATAATTTTATGATCCTAAACGTTCTTATCGTAGCTGTGTTTCCATGAACCTTGTTAGCATAGATATATGATCCCCAACATTCTTAGTATATAGTTGTGTGTTCTGTTGCGTTTCAGAGGTTGTGCGTTCCTGGACATTGTTAGGATAGTTGTGTATTCTGTTGTGTTTCAAAGGTTGTGCGTTCCTGGACATTGTTAGGATAGTTGTGTGTTCTGTTGTGTTTCAAAGGTTGTGCGTTCCTCGACATTGTTAGGATAGTTGAGTGATTCTCAGCATTTTCAACGTAGTTGTATACTCTTGAACATTCTCGGCGGATTTTAGTCATTGTGAACGTTTTTGATGTGTTCAGGTACGAATATCAAACATGGATTATATATTTGTATGTTCTTTACCGTTCTTAGCGGAGTAAAGTGATTCTGAACGTTTGTAATGTACAGTGGTTTATTTCTGGACTTTCTTAGCATATAGTTGTGGGATCCTGAACGTTTTTTGAAGTAAGGTTGTGTGTTTATGAGCATTCGTACTGTACTTGTGTGATTCCGAGCGTTCTTGATATATGGTTGTGCATTTGTGAACGTTCTTAAAGTATAGTTGTGTATTTCTGAACGTTCTTAACATACATATATGTTCCTGGACGTTCTTAGGGTATATGTTTGTGTTCTTGAATGTTCTAAGTGTATTATCATGTTATCCTGAACATCTTAGTGTATAACTATGTGTTCCTGAATGTCTGAATGTATAACTATGTGTTCTGTGAACATCTTAGTGTATAACTATGTGTTCCTAAACATTTCAGGGTATACTTCTGTGTTCCTCAACGTACTTTGTTTAGTTATTTAACATGAACGTTCCTATTGTACTTATTTGTTCCTGAAAGCTCTCTCGTAAAGATATTAATATTTTTGTTTTCCTGGTCATTATTAGGATGCTCTCTACAGAATGTGTATATTTTTGTTTTTATTCATCATTATTAGGATACTCTCTACAGAATGTGTATATTTTTGTTTTTCTTCATCATTATTAGGATGCTCTCTACAGAATGTGTATATTTTTGTTTTTCTTCATCATTATTAGGATACTCTCTACACATGTGTATATTTTTGTTTTTCTTCATCATTATTAGGATGCTCTCTACAGATGTGTATATTTTTGTTTTTCTTCATCATTATTAGGATGCTCTCTACAGAGTGTGTATATTTTTGTTTTTCTTCATCATTATTAGGATGCTCTCTACAGAGTGTGTATATTTTTGTTTTTCTTCATCATTATTAGGATACTCTCTACACATGTGTATATTTTTGTTTTTCTTCATCATTATTAGGATGTTCTCTACACATGTGTATATTTTTGTTTTCCTGATCATTATTAGGATGCTCACTAGTATAGATGTATATATTTTTGTTTTCCTGATCATTTCTAGGATGCTCTCTCTGTGTATTTATTTTTATTATTGTCAGGAATATTTCTCATAAAGATGTTAATATTTTTGTTTTCCTGGTCATTTAGTACGAATCTTTATATTTTTATTTTTCTAATCAATATTACAATATTTTCTATTTTAATGTCATGACACCAATTCGTTGACCTAGAATATTCGAAATGCACAATCGCTAGATTAGAAAAGATGTTGGTTAGGGTAATTCAGACTTCTAGGAATTTTTACTGGGGCAATCAAGTCGTACGCTCGCATCACTAAGTTTTATATGTGGAGTCACAGGCAGAAAAACCAATTACATAGTCGAAACGCTTGTCCCAGCTCGTGGATAATGGGTTTGTTGCCTAGAGACAACAGCTTTCAGAATGCAGTAACTTTACAAAATCATTCTCTACGCAACATTCTAATTGTTTCATATCCCGTCTCTCAGCGTTGTTTCGTTTGAATAGGCATAGTTTAAAGTGTTCACGAAACAGAATGTCGCTCTTCTAGATTACAGTAAAAATAGATTGCTTCACATAAATTCTGTTCTATATACAATTACATGCAACAATGATTAGATTGGCTAACTCATGCTTGTTGCTTGGATCGTTATTATTTATGTAGCATTTTGTGCTTGTTGCCCAGATCTTTAGGGATAGCTGGTTTTATAACATTTCATATCTGGCGTTTCTGTCCACATTGATAACCACGTGTTCAGTATCTTTAAAACAAAACTGAATACAGAACACGTTCTGGTGGAGAATAATTACTCCATTTTGCGACCTGAAAATTTCCCAATGGTTATATTTCCCCGTCTAACAGCCGTAATATTACACTAAGCGAAAGTATTACAGAAGCAATAAGGATTTTTTGTTGTTGTTGTTGTTTTTGTTGTTAATCGTTAAATATATGGAAAAGAGGCAAACTTGGCATCTAAACATTTGCAAGCTTTATTGCCAAGTTACATAGTTATAGCCAAAAAAGTAAAACTTAAACTTCTAAAGAATTAATAGTAGAAAAAAAAAGTGTGATTGTGTATGTCATGATTAGCACAATTAATTTAAATTAGGTTTTAATTATTTAGTTTTTAAGGTTCATATAATTTAAAGTTTTGAAATATTTTTATGTTGACTTTTAAATACATTACTATATTGAAGGCAATCAATATTCGTTGATGTAAGATAAGATTTTAAATCAAATGGTCAAGGTAACGTAGACACTAATATAACTAAAACATATAAGCAAATCTAAGGCTAAAATGACTGTCTGCAGGACAAATTTAATACCAGGTTTTACTATATTTAAACTTGCATGTTCATCAATAAACTGCTACAAAGTCCCTTCTTGTGTTAAATATACTTAATCCGATTCCAGGTATTCAAAGATTAACTTACAAGATTGTTTAAGATCTTGACAAAAGAAGGGTAAGAAGTGATCTCATTGAAGTTTACAAGATTATCTGGAGGTTCTATATAATAAAGGCCTCGGATTTCTTTGTGCAATATTCTGAGATTAATACGATGGTAGGAAAAGATTTGGTAAAGACAGGATAGGCTCCAGTTAAGACAGTTTTATTTATTTTGAACAGATTGATTGACTGGCGTATGGAATAAGTTGCCGTGGGCAATAGTGGAAGCCAGAACTTTACAAGAGTTTAAGAAAAAAACGATAATTTACTGATAAATAAAAAGTGGGTTTAGATTTATATTTTTCTCACGGGTGGATAACCAAAAACAGCCTTGAAAGACTTAATGGTCCCTTGTTTTCCACATGTTCTGTTGAAAGAGAAAACAATTTATGAAACTGCATCATGTTTACATTCAAACAACATTTTTACTATGTTTGTCTGCAGAAAATACTATCCTCTTCATGAATGTCCCTTCACTACTTCCCATTCCATAGACAAGATTAAACAACTCATCTAGAGTTACAGACTACTTTTATTTTCAAGTAAGCAGCCAGTCTTTCACTAAAATCATAAAAAACGATGCTTGTTTTCAACTAAACTTGGTTTTTGACATCTACGATATCAAAACTTATGATTGTGACATTAAGGTTTCTCTATCAGTACATGGATATGATCGGTTTTAACATATTCCAAGCTTCTTATATATATATATATATATAGACGGCTATGCCACACCTAGTGACTGAGATCTGGCTAAATACACAAATGTGTAACAGAGCTTTCTTTGAACAAATTTCTCCACCTACTGACTAGCTTCTTGATAAATATACATAAGACAGTTTATCTTCTGTCAACCAACCTATCTTATGTAAAGAGAGACATTATATGCAGCACATGGCAAAATAAAATTACAGGTCTTCAGAAAGCAATTTAAAACAGACGTGAACAGTTAAAACTCGATGGAACATCATCTATGGTAAACATTTTCTTCTTAGATTCTACACAACTGCAAGAATTCATATTTTGTCAGACACCACTAAGGCTCCATTAAACAACAAAGAAACCCCAAATAAAGTTTAAGTTTTAATGAGAGAGAGAGCTCACGAGATCTGTTTGTTTCAAAGAGATAAAGCTTATAAAGCCTGTTTCTTTTTTCGAGGAAAACGAACTCAAAGTGAGATCAAAGCCTGTTTTGTAGCAAGGAGAGCGAGCTCCCGAAGCTTGCTTGTTTTAATGAAAGCGAACTCACGAAGATTGTTTGTTTCAAGGAGAGCGAGCTCACAAAGCTTGCTTTGTTGCAAGGAGAACGAGCACATGGAGCCTGCTTGTTTCAAGAAGAACGAGCTCCCGAAGACTGCTTGTTTTAATGAGAGTGAACTCACAAAGCCTGTTTTGTAGCAAGGAGAGCGAGCTCCCGAAGCTCCCTTGTTTTAATCAAAGCGAACTCACGAAGATTGTTTGTTTCAAGGAGAGGGAGCTCCGGAAGCCTGCTTGTTTTAATGAGAGTGAACTCACAAAGCTTGTTTGTTTCAAGGAGCGGGAGTTCATGGAGCCTGCTTGTTTCAAGAAGAACGAGCGCCCGAAGCCTGCTTGTTTTAATGAGAGTTAACTCACAAAGCTTATTTGTTTCAGGAAGAGAGAACTGACGAAACCGGGGGACCAAGCTCACGAAGTTTGTCCCCCGGTGGGACAGCGGTAAGCCTAAGGACTTGCAACGCAAAAATACGGGGTTGTATTCCTCACGGTGGACAAAGAATATAGCCCAATGTGGCTTTACTCTTAAGCAAACAAACTCATGAAGTTTAAGTTTGAAGGAGAATAAGCTCACAAAGTTTGTTTGAAGTTGAGTGACTTACAGAGTTTGTATTGTGCAAGATCATGCGAGTTTCTTGTACAATGTTTCGAAACTGTAGGTTCACGTCGGTAGGGCTCAGCGCTACAGTTACACTTAAGTGTTGGAATTTGTTGTTGACAGAAGGGAAGCCTTTTTAAAATTAAAGAATGTATTCCGTAACTGTTCGTGATACTTAATTGAAATTAATAAAAGGTTTTAAAAAAGATTTTCTTTGCGAAGCATTTTAAAATAAGTCGTTCGTTGTTTTTGTAATAATTTGGTTAAATTACCATTGTGATAGGTTTGAAAGCTACTCAACTCAGTCACGTTTTGACTCCTGAAAAACTCGTCAGATCTGTTGTTCAAGGTTCTACTCAACTCTTACAAACATTTGGGTGTATTTTAATTGTAAAAACTCGTCCGATCTCCTGAGTACAGAAGGTTCTCAGCTCGTACAAACATCTGGGTGTTTGGCTCGCCAGGTTTGCTGAGTATAGAAGATATGCAGTTCCTCCAAACATGTGAGTGTATTATGATTCTACAAACTCGTCAGATCTGCTAAGTACAGAAGCCACTCAGCTCGTACAAACATTTATGTGTGTGGATTCTTAGGATCTTCTGAGTATAGAACTTGTGTATCTCTGACAAACACATGAGTGTATTGACCCTAAGAACTCGTCAGATCTGCTCGCACAAACATTTATGTGTGTGGATTCTTAGGATCTTCTGAGTATAGAACTTATGTATCTCTGACAAACACATGAGTGTATTGACCTTAAGAACTCGTCAGATCTGCTGAATACAGAGTCCACTCAGCTCGTACAAACATTTATGTGTGTGGATTCTTAGGATCTTCTGAGTATAGAACTTATGTATCTCTGACAAACACATGAGTGTATTGACCCTAAGAACTCGTCAGATCTGCTGAATACAGAGGCCACTCAGCTCGTACAAACATTTATGCGTGAGGATTCTTAGGATCTTCTGAGTATAGAACTTATGTATCTCTGACAAACACATGAGTGTATTGACCCTAAGAACTCGTCAGATCTGCTGAATACAGAGGCTACTAAACTCTAATAAACATACGATTGTCCCTTAAATTTGATAAAGTTATTCTTTTTTTTTTCAAAATTCTTTGGCACGTGTGTAATGTTCATTCTTGAAAACTAAAATGGCGCAAGATATAGGTCGAAACGTGTAGAGTGTATGAGATTGTTTTCC
>NW_013667487.1:149697-151203 GCF_000517525.1 Limulus polyphemus
CCAATCACATCGGGTTTTTACCATTTTTTAACCTTGTACAGTAAGTTATTATTTTAATAATTTGGAGGCTGGAAGCAATCTCATTTTTATTGAATTGTGTATAAAATAATCGTTGTTTTTTAAAAAAAAATTAATTTTCAAAATTATTCTTGTTTCACTGAAAAAATATACTTAAACTTTCTAATACAGCAAACATTTTTCATTAGCTATATAAATAATTTACTAAAGAGTCTAATAATGAAACATTTTATAAAACAGTTAATATTGCGTGAAACATATATCTATATAAAACTTTCACAGACTCTATTTTCGAATCTGACTAAACAGAGGCTTAAATTATCTATTCATAAAAACAAAATAAACCAAATCATTGACTGTTTATTTCACTAAATATAAAACCTAAAAAGTAAAGAAGTAAAAAAATGGTTTTCGTTTTGTTTTATTTTATTTTTAAAGTCTCTGTTCACCTATTGACTGAAGTATAATTTTCGTGTATTAATTACACAGGTCTGCAAATTTAAAGTTCATAAAACTTGTTTTGTTTTATTTTATTTTTAAAGTCTCTGTTCACCTATTGACTGAAGTATAATTTTCGTGTATTAATTACACAGGTCTGCAAATTTAAAGTTCATAAAACTTGTTTTGTTTTAATAACGGATTTTCCATAATTCAGCTAGGCAGATTTGAAAAATAATATTCATTTTTTTCTATCACGTAAGGATTTTTTACAAATCTTGAAGAAAAAAACTCTTACTTAGATCAAATTATTTCGTTTACTACAATGAAAATTTTTTATTATTATATTTATTAACAAAAAATACAAAGAAACTGAAAAAAGGGAAGAACATTGATGTCAAACGAATATGTATCTAAACGACATTTCACTAAAATTAAGAAAGAAAATCACTTCATAACTTTAGTAACTGAAACAGAATCGTTTCTACTATCTCGCAGTATTTCGGGATTCCAATCCCAAGAAGAATGAGACTGATATAAAGCTGTTTGTTCAAATATACGGCATTTCTTTGTTTGATTAGAGCTCCCATCTTCCATTACAGCACGCGGTATCAACATAAATTACGTAATAACTTTATCTAATGAGGAACTCCACTACTAGAAAACGCCAACTCGGTCTCCCAGCAACTATAATATCTTAGAGAAGCTACACAGTTCATGATAGGTTTCCTACGGAAATGTTCGGGAAGAGAGAGGGTGGGGTGGGGGCGAAAAAACCGCAAGATTGCTTTGGGGTAGAAATGAATAGATTGTAGTAGAGATTCTCGAATTTTTTCTTCTGATTGTTACCGATTTGTAAAAGACTTTCTAAAACGTTTTCAAGGAATAATCCACTTTAGTGCCCCATCAGAGGAAAATATTGGTTGAACAGTTTGAAGTGCCTCTGGTATCATACATACGCACACACACACACGCGCGCAAATATATATATATATATATATATATATACCAGTAGAAAGAAGTAAACATCAAGAATGACAACCCTACCCA
>NW_013667487.1:151818-157166 GCF_000517525.1 Limulus polyphemus
ATACACTACACTGTAGTATGACAAAATGATTACACTTTAGGCTGATATATATTACACTGTAGTATGACAAAATGATTACACTTTAGGCTGATATATATTACACTGCAATCAGATACATATATTACATGATAGGTATTATATTATATTATAGTCTGACCAATACATTATATTCTATTATACATGTTATTTTACAAGTTATCTTACACTGTAGTCTGATAGACACATTACACTACTGTGTAACAGGAATATTACACTGTAGTCTGATAGACACATTACATTACTGTGTAACAGGAATATTACACTATAGTCTGATAGACACATTACACTACTGTGTAACAGGAATATTACACTGTAGTCTGAAAGACACATTACACTACTGTGTAACAGGAATATTACACTGTAGTCTGAAAGACACATTACACTACTGTGTAACAGGAATATTACACTGTAGTCTCACAGATACGTTACACTACAGTCTGATAGATACATTATACTATAGTCTGATAGAAACACTACACTGTAGTGTGATAGATACAATACACACTAGTCTGATAGACACTGACATTATTGTCTGATAAATACACTACTCTGTGATATTTTATACGTTATAATATACTGTATTAAATACATTACACTTAAAGTCCGATAATAGATATTGAAATTTCCAAATTATGTGTAATATTTATAAATATTGATAAACGTACACATAAGCAAACTATATGTTTGCGTCCTAACATACATATATATTATATACACACATATACATACATTAATTTTAAACTAAAAGTTAATTTATAACTGGTTTTGTTTTACTTTACAAGTAGTTAATTTTGAATCATGTTCTAGAAGCTTTTGAATCTTCAGGAACATCAAGTACATATTTATCATCTTGTAATGGAATCAGAACATGTGAACAGCTTCATCCTAATGTTTTTTGGGTCAGATGGTTGAGGGCGCTACTGGCTGGGAATGTGGTTTCTAAACCTGTCTCTGTTCAATGCGCTATGCTGTGCAGGTTCTACCGCTTCCATGAAGAAGATTCGAGACATTTTTTTTTTTCAGAGTAATATGTTGTTTGGTATACATCGTTTAATAGACTAGCTGAGTGAGTGTGAATCTATCTTTTCAGAAAACGCATTCACATATTCTCCATACATAATTCTACACTGGCGGCATTGCACTTTTCACTAGTTGATAATTCGTCATAAACCAAATATATAAATGGTAAACATGTCGCCCCTAGCGGCAAGATTCGTATTTCTTCGGCAACACGTCACTTATTAGTACAAGCAAATTCCTCTCATAAAGTGCGATTAATCTTTTGTACCCTAAGCACGCACTTCGAACCTAATTAAGCAGCATGCAGACACCTTAAACCCAAGCGTTTTCATACAAAGTACGTAGTCAGCGACGATAAATAGATTAGGAACGTTAGATAATTTAAATTTTCCATCTAGGTGACATTCTATCTCTCCACGCTTAATAAACGTTATTTTAACAAGAAGTTTACAGCACCGATATGATCAACATTTTTCACGTAATTATTTTCTTTTCAATCATATATTGAATATTTTATGAATAAAATTGCTAATACTAAAACTTTCAATGAGTATAGGATTAATAGCAAATAAAAATCGGTTTCATTTTGTACATTCAAAATTTACTGTTCGTATAATTACAATAACAGAATAATCAAAAATTACAAGTTCTGATTGGACAGGAGTATAGTTTGACTAGCTGAAAAAACAATAAAAGAATGATAAAAAGTTACAAGTTCTGATTGGACAGGAGTATAGTTTGACTAGCTGAAAAGACAATAAAAGAATGATAAAAAGTTACAAGTTCTGATTGGACAGGAGTATAGTTTGACTAGCTGAAAAGACAATAAAAGAATGATAAAAAGCTACAAGTTCTGATTGACTGAATTGAAGGTTGACTAGCTGAAGCGACAATAAGAGAATGATATGAGGTAATAATGTAATAGGTTTAATGTTAATCTTTCAAATTGTGCAATCGAGTTTTCCATCTTTAAATGAAATGTTAGTCCTAGAAATATGCTGCTGTTGTGATGTTAAGACCACATTTTGTGCTATTTAAAGAATTTTTAAATAACTTTAATTACTACTCAGTTTTAAAGCACATCTTTGAGTTTATGAAGCGTTTTTTTTTCCAACTAAGAATGGTTGGGTTAAATATATATTGAACGTGAAATGGTTGATCTACCATAGAACGAAAGCTGAAGTCCTGTTAGAACCACAGTAAGTTAACACAGAAGTAGGGAAAAGTTGAGAGACCACATAGAAAGTTTTAATAAACTAATCCATACATAGACATATAAGTATAAAATTTGATAGACAGTCAAATTGTTCGACAGATACATAGATAGATTTGAAGTTATTTGTTACGACGTTCCATTACTTATGCTTCAAAGTGCACAGTATGGTTTCTTCCTGAAAACGGGTTTCACTTACGCTTCAAACAGCACAGTTTAGTTTGTTGTTGATGGCGAGTTTTTACTTTTTTTTAAACAGCACATTTTAGTTTGTTGCTGAAGGTGAGTTTTACTTAGGCTTCAAACAGCACAGTTTAGTTTCTTGTTGAAGATGAGTTTTTTACTTGGACTTCAAATATCACAGTTTAATTTCTTAATGAAAATGAGTTTTTGTTTTGGCTTCAAACATCACAGAGTAGTTTCTTGTTGAAGATTAATTTTTATTTCGGCTTCCAACATCACAGATTAGCTTCTTGCTTAAAATGAATTTTACTTGGTTTTCATTCAAACATTACGGTTTAGTTTCTTGCTGAAGATGAGATCTTACTCCTCCCGAACTCAGATATAGAAACGAATCTTATACCAAATTCCATATGAGAAAACCTGTTAATAACCAAAAACACTGTTAATATATCTAATATTTGAACATAACCTAACAAGCCTGTAACCAGGTCTGGAAGTAAGGGGGGGGGGGTTCGCACTCTCCAAACTCATCCTGGCTAGGAGCTAGACCCACTGTTGATCTATTTGAAAATTCACGTAGGAAATCAGATGAAAAATGTTGTTGTTTTTTTCTATTCACCTTAGGCAACGGATCAGATTGTAGCTAACAACACAGTTTTTCACTTTGCTGTAGTTGTTCCTTGACTTGGACAACTGCCATGGTGCAGTTGATTAATATCGATAATTCAAATCGATAGTCTGATGTCTTGATGTCTTGATCCAGATAACTCAACAGTTTCAAAACGAGGACGACATTATCGGGCTATCTCAGGTCCCCAGATTTTTCATCGTGAATGACATTACAAAAAGGTTTTAATACCACATCCAATTACTTTATTAGTCTTTCTGTCAGACGAGAGGTTTTGCTGTTCATCTCGCGCATTATATTAACAGCTATAATACAGTAGACAATTTTGTTCCTTACTCAGGATCTATATATAGAATCTGTCTCATAAAGAGCCAGTTGCGATTTTTGTGTGTGTAGGTATAATGAGTTTAAAACCTAAACTGTATTAATATGACAAATGCATTGATAAGTTTTGTTTTTCCAAATGACAAGTGCGTTGATAAGTTTTGTTGTACCATATGACAAGTGCATTGATAAGTTTTGTTGTTCCATATGACAAGTGCATTGATAAGTTTTGTTGTTCCATATGACAAGTTCGTTGACAAGTTTTGTCGTTCAGTATGTCTTATTTATTCCCATTCTTCTCCTTTAAGAATATCCTCTTTTGCAATTTTAAATCAATTCGGAAATTTCAATTGTCGTTCTTTACCACAATGGCAATCTAAACTTTTACAACAGTGTTATACAAGAAGAAGACCCGAGGAATAAACGTACACAACTTTCGATCAAATTTCTGTGACAGTTATACCGAAGAAAAAAACAGTGGCTCCAACAAAAGCCCTGACTATTGTAACCATATTGATTCGCTGCTGTTAATACAAAATAGCTAAAACTGTTCAAAGAAATCTTTGTACGACAGATAGATAAATGTATTTGAAGTTATTTGTTACGACGTTCCATTACTCTTAAGAAATCTGTGTTTTCCCAATGATAGTTAATTTACTTTTTATTGAAAGCTAGTACTGAAGCGCCCTCTTTGTTCTACTGAGGATGTTTCGAATCATGCAAAAATTTGGAAGTAGTTTCTTTTTCAACTGCAGTACAAACAAGCAGGAAATTTCTGCTAAAATAAAATAAGAAAATGTATATTGTAGCATTTCTCTTCAACCTAACGTTATGCAATAATTTATAAGATAGAAGGTTCTAAAAATGTGACTAAAAGTTTAGTGAAATGTTTAAAGTATTTGCTTTAAAGTAGTTTTATAACTGTGCGGAAATTTCTTTGCAGGAATGATGACAATACAATTGTTTAATTCTTATGTAAATGACGAGACATTTATACAGTTTAATGACAGGGGTTGTTGTTCTTTCGAAATTAGACGCTATTAATATTTTATATGTTAATAACAACATTCTTTATCTTGTTTTTACATCAGCTAGATTTTAGAAAAAAAAAATTCTGTTCTTAAATAATTTTGTGTCTTCAAAAACCACATGGTGTAGATATTTATTTTCATTGTTAAACTGAACTTCCATTCAAGAACCACGTGGTGTATGTAGATGCTTATGTTCATTGTTAAACTAAATTTCCATTCAAGAACCACGTGGTGTAGATGCTTATGTTCATCGTTAAACTAAACGTCCATTCAAGAACCACGTGGGTTAGATGTTTATGTTCATTGTTAAACTAAACGTCCATTCAAGTACCACGTGGTGTAGATGCTTATGTTCATTGTTAAACTAAACTTCCATTCAAGAACCACGTGGTGTATGTAGATGCTTATGTTCATTGTTAACTAAATTTCCATTCAAGAACCACGTGGTGTAGATGTTTATGTTCATTGTTAAACTAAACGTCCATTCAAGAAACACGTGGTATAGATGCCTATATTCATTGTTAAACTAAACTTCCATTCAAGTACGACGTGGTGTAGATGCTTATGTTCATTGTTAAACTAAACGTCCATTCAAGAACCACGTGGTGTAGATGCTTATGTTCATTGTTAAACTAAACGTCCATTCAAGAACCACGTGGTGTAGATGTTTATGTTCATTGTTAAACTAAACTTTCATTCAAGTACCACGTGGTGTAGATGCTTATGTTCATTGTTAAACTAAACCTCCATTCAAGTACCACATGGTGTAGATGCTTATGTTCATTGTTAAACTAAGCTACCATTCAAGAACCACGTGGTGTAGATGCTTATGTTCATTGTTAAACTCAACTTTCATTCAAAAAACACATGGTATAGATGCTTATGTTCATTGTTAAACTAAACTTTCATT
>NW_013667487.1:158166-181653 GCF_000517525.1 Limulus polyphemus
TACCACGTGGTATAGATGCTTATGTTCATTGTTAAACTAAACCTCCATTCAAGTACCACATGGTGTAGATGTTTATGTTCATTGTTAAACTAAACTTTCATTCAAAAACCACGTGGTGTAGATGCTTATGTTCATTGTTAAACTAAACCTCCATTCAAGTACCACATGGTGTAGATGCTTATGTTCATTGTTAAACTAAACCTCCATTCAAGTACCACATGGTGTAGATGCTTATGTTCATTGTTAAACTAAACTTCCATTCAAGTACCACATGGTGTAGATGCTTATGTTCATTGTTAAATTAAACTACCATTCAAGAACCACGTGGTGTAGATGCTTATGTTCACTGTTAAACTAAACCTCCATTCAAGTACCACATGGTGTAGATGCTTATGTTCATTGTTAAACTAAACGTCCATTCAAGAACCACGTGGTGTAGATGCTTATGTTCATTGTTAAACTAAACGTCCATTCAAGAACCACGTGGTGTAGATGCTTATGTTCATTGTTAAACTAAACGTCCATTCAAGAACCACGTGGTGTAGATGCTTATGTTCATTGTTAAACTAAACTTTCATTCAAGTACCACGTGGTGTGGATGCTTATGTTCATTGTTAAACTAAACTTTCATTCAAAAACCACGTGGTGTAGATGCTTATGTTCATTGTTAAACTAAACTTTCATTCAAAAACCACGTGGTGTAGACCAAGAAGTTTTTGAATATTATGTGAAAGAGTGATGTTTGGGAAAAATTTTCGTATGGGTCATTGCCCTCCTACCAAACATGTAGAAAGAAAATAACTATAACTTTAAAAAAAAACGGTTCTCTGGGGATGAATTACATACTAGATTCCTGCATCAAATCACTGATACCCACTACTCTTGTAATTGTAGGTAGTCTCTCTGGGGATAAATACCCGATGTCCAGAATTCAGTAAACTTATGATAAATGCTTCGCCGTCACCATTATACGTTCGAATGAGGGGAAATATCGATATTTTTTTTATCACATCGTTCCTTTTTACAATACTCTAACCCTGTCTTTCTTCATACTATCGCTTAGTAAAATATTATAGTACGTCTACTCTTTACCGTATTAAAAACAAAACGGTAAATAAACTTGAGTTCTTTTAATTTTCTACCAGATAAAAAAAAAGTGTTTAATCAGTTTAATAATAAACCTTATCATATAAACATACTGTAAGACACACGTGATAAATCTAGGAATAAAATGTTACATATTATTACATATCAAAGCTATTTGTGTAAATAGATTTATTTTTAAAATCCACTGAAATGTACGTTATCGAGAAAACAACGACGTAACGCCGTCTCAAGATGGCTCTTGTAGATGTAACAAACTAATATGAAAACAAATCAAAATAGTCGATTTGGTCTGTTTTGATTAATTTTACATGGGGTTATAAGAAACTATTTACAATAGAGAAGTAAACGTAAAATGTTGTTTAATTAAATTGCTTGTTTGTTTTCGAATATTCGCTACACAAAGGCTATTTTCGCTAGCCGTCCCTAATTTTAAATTGATAAACTAGTAGGAAGGAAAATAGTAGATAGCACACACCGCCGACTCTTGGACTATTCTAATTGAATAGTGGAATTTAATCAATCACTCTTATAACACACCTACGTTCTTTAGAATGCAGAGTTTGTAGTTAAGCACAAAGCTACACAATGGGTTATCTGTGCTCTGCCCACCACGGGTATTGAAACCCGGTTTCTAGCGTTGTAAGTCCGCAGACATCCCGCTGTGTCACTAGAGGGCCAGATTGCAGAGAAAAATTTATTTTTCTGTGTCGAAGGGGAATGAACCATGGATCCTCAAGTCCAAAGTTCAGCACGTTAACCAATAGGATACACCCAGCCCTTGAGTAATTTTAAAGACTTGAAACCGAAATCAATAAATTTTGAAAAGGTAAAGTTTTCCTTTAAAACAGAATAAATAAATAAATAACCAAACACATTATAAAAGCAGGAAATAAAACCCTCTCTCCAAATTAGTGAGTGAAAAATAGAACACGCTGTGGTAAAACGTACTATAGACACATTTGTCTCAGGATCTCTATTGACATGCGCGAGCTTGCGAAGACTAGATAAAGGTTTCTGCGCCTATTGTATCCAATATAACAAGATTTTAAATTTATTAACAAAACACTGACAGATCTTGATCTTTTGTTTCGAAGTAAATTTCAACCTGAAAGAACGGTTAATAAATCTCTTGTTTCGTGAACTGTTCAATACGTTTACTAACAGCAGGATTTCAACTCCATAATTAAGTGTATTGTTGGTTTTCATCACATTCCTGTCAGCTTTATGACAGCCAGCACAGTATAAAACATACACAAATCTAAACTCGATCAGAAATATTTCTCCATGTGGCCTTACAAGTTTTAATCCTTTGTTTCTATTTTATTTACAATTATAAGTATACTTTGGTCGTACTGTAAATCTAGCTTAACATATCACACATGATTTTAATTCATAGTTTAATATTTATAACTCGACAGAATACAGAAAATAGCTGCATTAATTGCTAGTGGTTTATATCCAGAGTACTTTGTTAGATTGCAACGAAATTTGAGATTATAGATCAATGCACATAGGAATTTCTTCAGTTATCTTTTCGAACAGGTGGCGATGCATTAGCAAATATTTATAAATATACATATTACATGGGGGTAAAGTAAAAATGATGTTCCACATTAATGGAATCAAACCGAATCCAACATACCTTAGTGGGATATCCCAAATAACTAGCAATCCTTATTCGGTATCAGTCATACATCAAGAAAGTTTAAACCAACTTTCAAGTTTTGCCAAAACCTATAAATTTTACCAAAATGCTAATTCGAAGTAAAGTTAATGAGGTAACTAGAACGATATCAGAACCTTCTTCATCTAAAGCAAAACAGTCATGATGCGTGACTGAGTTTATAGGTTTTTGAATACCTGGAAGTATTAGTCACGATGATGGAAAAACTGATCAATCTAGTGATAAGGAGGGTGTGTTGTGTGACACGTAGATAAAGTCGAAGGGAAGGAGAAGAATAAGGTGTTGACGAGTTGGCCGATATATAAAATGATAATAAAACAGCAAATTAAAAAGTTAGATACAGCAATAGGTTAGAAAAGAATTTTAACTTATAGGATTTTCTGGATCCAAACAAAAGACAGAGAAAGTACATAAAACAATCATCACATGGAGATGTTAGACACCATGATCAACCACATATATCACTCATCAGGAAAACATGGTAGACATCATGTACAGAGGGAAGGCAAAGCAGGTACACATGGTAAACGTCAGGAAAAGATGGTATATATGAGGTACAAAGATAGGACAGGTATATACATTACCCATCAAGTAAACATTGTAGGCATCATGTACAGAGCAAGTATATATCATATACGTCAGGTAAAATATTGAAGACATAATGTATATATTGTAGACATCACCTACAGATTTTAGACAGAGCAGGCGCATACGATAGACTGAACACACGCACAATATATGAATATAGATATTAAACATTTCAAACATACTTTGGAAGTCAAGCAAAGTGGCAGACATCTTTAACATGCACGTGGAGGACATCATGACTATCAAGTATTGATAAGGAGTGGTAGATGGAAGTGAGAACGGAAGACGTCGATTTCTATTTAGCTTCATAAAATAGGATCAGTATTATCTCCCACAAAGGAACTGTGAGAATATTTTAGAATTTAGGTTTTACTGTAAGACAATTATAAAATGTATGATAACTGAAGAGAAAATAGTAAAACATATGATAGCTGATGGGTTTTATAATTATCCTAACTTATCATTTATCATATGTTTTATAATTATCCTAACTTATCAGTTATCATATGTTTTCAAATTGTCCTATGACAAATGTTGAGATTGTTTTCAAACGTAAGACAGTTGATTAGCTGCCATACCGGACATTGAATTCGATGGTTTGAGGTTCGCGTCCCGTTCTGGGGGTGGGTTTTGTAAAAACATATGTTTATATAACCGGTACACTAGTTTTAAAGCGCATAAATACTTGTAATAAATCATGAGATACTTCAAAATTTATAAAATCTTATAATAACTAATTAGACAGTTTAGAAACTAATAATATCTGGTGATATGCTTTTAAAACTTGTGGTACTGGTAAGTTAGTTTTGTACCTAAGCTATGATGGCACAGTTTGAAGGCTTGTGGTACGTGATAAGACGGTCTTATTATATTGGTGAGATGGTTTTAAAACTTACAGTTTACAGGTTTTAATGCTTATGGTGATATTAGTTTCTAAGTTCAGTGTCAATTATGGAAATTCTCTTTCAGAATGTGAGTATAAATTTCAAAAGAAAATGACGAATAATAAAGGTAACGCTTCCAAAAATTTGTTCCTATTAAAAATGGTCATTTATTGCTCCTAACAAAAATATACAGAAAATACTGATGACCTAATCGGAAATATATGACATGGGCCTAGAGTATTCCCCAGATTCTTATTTCTGTTTTTCTTATTTAATAAATGAGATGATTGCGGATAGAACGTAACAGCATCACATAAAGAAATGTTGGAGATATACGGCGTTTCATTAGTAGCAACGGAGCTTTAATGATAAACTTGAGAAGCAGAGTGTACAACGAAGAGAAGAATCACGACATCGTTCCATTTGCTGAATTAAATAGGACAGGAAAAGTTGAAGAAAATACAAAACTTCACAAGCACGCCCTTTTTTTTTTTTAATCTAAACACGATTTCTTTCTTCTTTTTCTTAAAGAATAGCCTTTCCTAACACGATAGTATCACAACAGATGACAAACAGCCAATAATACCTAGGGAATTGGTGTTGAGGGGTTACTGTAGTTAGAGAAACAACAGAAGATACATCAGAAATAATGTCCCTTTCCGCTGAACTGAATTCATTTTACAGTCACTTAGCCTCCTATCACAAAGATATCAAACAGACTTACATGGCCAACATGATTTATATATATATTAAGGTTAGGACAAATTAAGGTGAATTTTAAATAACACACACGTGAAAAGAAAAACCAATGCTTAATGATACACAATAAATATGTACAAATAATTCTGTCCTCAATCTCCAAATAAAATAAAAGATTTTTTCAACCCCTTCCCCCAGTGGCACAGCAGCAAGTCTGCTGACTTGTAATGCTAGGAAATGTGTTACGATACCGTGGTGGGCACATTGTGTAGCTTTGCGCTTAACTACAAACAAACAAATACTTACTGAATGATTTACTGTATAAAGATTTTTAAAAAATCTTGAGACTTGAAACAGTTTCATACACTCGAAATGTTTCGACGTCTTACTACGCCATCATCAGGCGTAGTTACTGAGCAAACGTTTTATTGTATCTTGAGACTAGGGACTGTATTATTTTTAAATATTTATCGCGTACCATCAAATGTTGATTTTTCTCTTAACATCTGTGTTATGATTTTTATATGATTCTCTTAATTATTTTAAGTAATGTATTTGTAATTTGTGGGAAAAAAATATTTGTTTAGTTAATTATTATAAAGAATTGGACCAAAATGTACCTTCGGTAGTAAAACATATGGCCTAGTTCAGAAACTATGAGTATATGATATACCCATGTTAGTAACCAAAGGGTTAAAACACTCCTAATAGATCTAATTAATTACGCAACAAATGAGAATGAATAAAACATGGAATAAAAAATTCCCAAAACAAAAAACTAAGAATCTCTCATCTCTGGGTGTAGCCAAGAGTTGCGCAGGGGCTTTTAGAGTCCAAACAAAAAGGTCACAAAACTACTGTTGATATTTTTTTTCAATAAGTTTTAAAGCAGAAATATTCAACTACCATTATGAAACAATGGAACATATGAGACAAACGTATTTACAATAGCTAGATATGTTAGTGATTAACTTGTTAGACAAAGTTATTTTACGAAACTTGGAACCAATGTTGTAAAAAAAAGACACATTTATCAATTATTTCAAAACAATTCCACGACTCATTATGAACATTACATACTTGAGATTAAGAAAAAGAGATAAACTGAAGGCAGAACAATTTCTTGCTAAAGGCGTCCAATAAAATCTATGATAGTGATTCAAGTCTTGCGTCTAGAAAAATCTATGTCTAAAACAAAATGTTTCGAAAAACCTCTTGTGAACTGTCGATCTCTCCTTGAAATGAACATAGAGAAATGACAACGCCATACTGTGTAGCACAGCTTCGTTAGAACTGATGTAGGGTTTAATAAAATGATTTTGTTTGGATGAAGACCTGCCAAAAAAGTACAACATCAAACAAATCACATGTAGCAATGGATGAATATAAAGGTCAATACTAAAACAGCCTCAGTATCATGTTGGATGAACAGTGGAATCAGTGTGAGCTAAAACAGCCTTGCTATTGTAGTTAATGTAAATAAAGGCCAGTGCTAGAATAGTTCCTATATTGTAGTGAATGAACATAAAGGCCAGTGCTAGAATAGTTCCTATATTGTAGTGAATCAACATAAAAACTGGTGCTATAATAGTTTCAATATTGTAGTAATGAACATAAAGACCAGAGCTAGAATAGTTTCAATATTGTAGTAATGAACATAAAGACCAGAGCTAGAATAGTTTCAATATTGTAGTAATGAACATAAAGGCCAGCGCTAGAATTGTTTCTCTATCGTAGGAGAAGAGTCAGTGATGTTCCAAATGTTCTCAAACTCAGTAACGAAATCCTGATGCTAAGGGAACTCTTGCAGGATGTAGCAAGAATAAAATTCACATTTATCTACAGTAAAAAAAAAAATCTTATAACCACTTATGTGCGGTGAATACATTTATTTGGAAACTTAAATTAAGGACAAACTCAAAATCGGAACAATAGAAGAATGGTAGAGAACAGAATAAAACTTGTATGATAAGATTATGTATACAAGTAGAAAAGCCGGGGAAAGTACATGAACCTACCAAAACTGTTCAATAACATTTATAAAAATTGTTCGATTAAGGTAAAAATTGGTTGTTCATAAAAAACATGAACGAAGTACACGAAGCTTCTTTGTGGCGATGCAGACGTTAAGTATTTAGCCATGTTTAATGTTTCATCCAAATGCAACAATTTTACGTTTTTCTAGTTTTTTTGGTATGCTAGATAATCGACAGAGAATAGTCACCTAACCATAACTTCTGATACTTTGAAAGTTCACAAAAAAAGCAAAAAAACTAGGAATCACTTTAATTTGTTACTCTTAGTCTGTTCTTAATAAAACACCACTATTGATCTAGATTTTTATAGGATGTTCTTACCTCCCATATAGAAACTCCATCATTAGATGACATCAAGATTACAATGCTCTACATGGCATTGTTTTTAGTGGATTGACTTCTGTTAAAAATTATTTAATACTTACAACTTTTCTAATTTTATATTACCGTATTATTACACACTACGCTAGGTCAAGCTGACGACATTTGTAGTGTGACAGTTGAATAATATGATGATTAAAACCAAGTCACTCTTGACGACATTGATAGAGTTAAAACTGAACAATACTTCATTTATAACCAACTTAAATAATTCTTGACGACCTTAGTAATGTTAAAGCTGAAAAATGCGGCAATTAAAACCAAATCACTCTTGACAATCTTGGTAGAGTTAAAGTAGCAATTAAAACCAATTTAAATAACTCTTGGTGATCTCAGTAATGTTTAAGCTGAAAAATGCGGCAGTTAAAACCAAATCACTCTTGACAATCTTGGTAGAGTTAAAGTAGCAATTAAAATCAATTTAAATAACTCTTGGCGATCTTAGTAATATTAAAGCTGAAAAATGCGGCAATTAAAACCAAATCACTCTTGACAATCTTGATAGAGTTAAAGTAGCAATTAAAACCAATTTAAATAACTCTTGGACGATCTTAGTAATGTTAAAGCTGAAAAATGCGGCAATTAAAACCAAATCACTCTTACGATAAAATTGATTACTTTAAACATTAAAACAAGTTACATTTAATGCCTATAACTCTGACATCGTAGAGTAATACATCAAATGCCTGGTATCAATATGGTACATTTTACCATCTATATGAAAATCCCATTTGACAACTTTTTTTTTTGATGCCCTTGATTAATGTAACAACTGACATTACATTTGCCTAAGAAATAATGAGTGGTAATGCTGTATAGATAAACAGAATGGATCAAATTATCTTATAATGCATATAGTAGACTGATAACAAATTATATTCATAAAATTAGGTGCAATAACACCGTGAAATACTGCACCTTATTCTATAGATAGGAAACAAATGCTAACTGAAGACCACGTGTTTATCGCTAGATATAAGAGACACGTATCATAAAAGCTTATGTAGAAACGCTCCGTCAGTCTTGTCTCGTCCAGAAATTTTCTGAAAAATATATTTCTATGCTCAGCAGGTGTCGTAAATGAAAAAGAAAACTGCAAGTCAGTTTTCTGACTCTCGCAGCTCCTAAGGAGAAACTGAATCAGCTGTTCTATTTATTTTCTTAGTCACACAAAAGGTTAGGTTATAGGCGATTTATTATAACATTCTGTGGTCAAAGGACTTCTTTACTGCTGAAAACTGATAAGTTTGCTGTTTTTGAACTATATAATGACCATACGAGGTCCAACCATAAACGTAACATCATTCTAATAAAATAATTGAAAAAAAAAATACAGAGTGTATGGCTTCAAATTGGTCGATTCATTAATGACCATACATATCTTAGATGCTAAGCAAACGTTCTCACATTTAGGCACGTACGCGAGCCTGAACCAGCAAAATATGTATTCTTACCTGTAAAAACGTTCAGCTGTTGAACACTGAAAAGAAGCCTCCTGGTGTGGACAAAGTTATTTATTGCAGGAATGTTAATGAAAAAACTTTGAGCCAAAAATATATTTGTATGTTTCAATATAATTCTTGTAGATACTACATTTCTGTAAAACTTCGATATAATCGGATGCAGATGTTTTACTGTGATATTATTACAATTTCATTTATTCTCTTTTCAAACATCAGATATCAGCAAGATATAAAAGGATATAGAATAAAAACAATAACAAGCACGTAACGAAAAATAACACTTAGTAAGAGCGATTTCTAATTCTTGAAGTTTAGTAAAAAACAGAACGAAAGCACAAGTACAGAACAAACAACCGGGCCACATTAATGATTTGATGCCTTCTGTGAAGGTTGAGGTGATCTGACGATCTGAAAACTGAGAAAGAATGAATATGGTAATACTATATCAAACATAGCAGACAGTATTTCTGCTGGGAATAATGAAATCGAAAACCTGTCACGTTGAAAAGACTCAGCTGCTAGTTCCTGTCTTTTTATTTATCTATTGGCTTGTCTCTCTATTATTTATCTGTCCATAACGTTGTTATTCTATCTATCTTACTAATAACTTATCAGTTTTTCTATATTTCCAGTAATTTCATCACTTGATCTATTTATCATTCCGTCTGTACTTTTATCTAACTATTCGTCTAAATATCTATCACCCTATACGTCTGTGTATTTATTCATCTATTTATTCCCTATGTACGTTTTTATTGTTTTATCTTCCCAAATCTTTCATTCAATTTACTAAGGAAAATTTGCTTTCTTGTTTGAACTTCTCGACTTATGTAGGGATATGATCAGAAGCTAAAGTTTGATCACTTAGATCTGTTTGAACTTCTCGACTTATGTCGGGATATGATCAGAAGCTAAAGTTTCATCACATAGATCTGTTTGAACTTCTCGACTTATGTCGGGATATGATCCGAAGCTAAAGTTTGATCACTTAGATCTGTTTGAATTTTTTATCATACAATCTTCATACATTGAATGATTTGTTTTAAAGGAATAATATTTTTTGTTTTATGTTGTACTTTGTAATACTTATTAATTTAAGTACTTACGATAAGGTAGTGGTGAGGAGAAACCAGTCGTTGTCATGGTTAATAGCCTATCAAATAATTTAAGTTAAATTATTAATTAGTTACTAAGCATGCCGGGCGTGGTCTGTTAGCTTGTGTGCCTGACTGTGAATCCGAGAATTCGTGGTTCGCTTCTCGTTGTCGCCCTTCGCAATTTGGGGTCCTGGATGCGCTATAAAAGTGACTATCAAATCTCACTATTCGGTCATACAAGGATAGCCCAAGAGTTAGTGGTCATTGCTATTGACTGGCTGCCTTCCCTACATAGTAACGTTTTGTACTGGGTTACTAAAAATAATAAACTAATAATTAGGGTTAGTTGATCTTATAAGATACTAAACATAACAACAATTATCAATATGATTTAATTAGACTACTGTTTCGTATCAACTTATGATAAACTTGGTTTGATTAAAACAAATACTTAAATCTAGCATTCTATATGTGTGTTTGTCTTTTTATATATTTATATTTATAGCTTTTCTATCGATCTGTGTATCAATCATATTATCTTTCTATCGTACAACTGGGTTCAATTGTTTGTTTACCTTTAACGATATATTAATCTATAATTATCTATTTTTACCCGTTTGTCAGCGTATGCATCCATCTATCTATCTATCTGAATATTGATGTATTTGTCCATCTTTCTATCCATATATCTGCGACAATACTTAAACATTATACTGTTTTCATACATTTTTTTTTTGGCAATTAAAGCAAACTGCATATTATGCACAGAGCATTTCTTTTCATTTATTTATTATACAAACAAATCGAGAGTTCCATTTGTAGTTTCAATCGTGGCTTATGTCTCTATGTACAGTTTCCGTAGTCTATAACACAATAGTATTTAGTGACATATACTTTCTTATACACTAATACGCTGCTAATTACGAACAATGTAATTTTTTTTCACAAACGTAACATGTCACACTGCACACGCAAGTCTCCAATTAAAATGCTTAATTTGAGAACTTAATTATAGCTACTTATTGTGAGGAGGTCGATAGTCTAACAACCAACCAACCTACTGAAGTGCAGCGTACTGTTCATATCCTTAGAGAACTACACAGCTTTTGTCTGAAGCGCTGTTGTAGCCCGAATTGTTACCGTTTTATACATATATGATTCGATTAATCAGATATTAATGGCTTTACTGCTTTCTGTTCAAATATAAACTTGCATATCGTGTCTGCAATCAGAATTTAATTTATGCGAACATTACAAATTTCAGATATCAACGGTAAAATCTAAGTAAAATAACGTTCATTAAAAGTTATGGTGGACTCTGTGCCTTGTTTTTGATAAATGTTCCCCAGTTGGTTTCTCCCATAAACTCGGAAGCACTCACATACATATTAGGTCTGCGTTTACAAACGTTCATAACAGTTTCGTGCTTGCTTCGTTTAAACACTGGGCACTAGGTTATTCTTTTCATAAATTTCGACTACCTGGGCATTTGAAACCGATTCAAGTTGGTTGATTGCTGTTCTGGACATTAGTGCAAAGCTACACAAGAGATATCTGCGCTAGTCGTCCCTAATTTAGAACTGATAGACTAAAGAAAAAGGCTAGTAAACAAAACCACTACCAACTCTTGAGTTGTTCTAATCGAAAAGTAGGACTTGATTGTCAGTCTTGTAAATCGCCCGCGGCCCCTAAGTGAGGAGTGCAACCAAAAAACGCGAACCGTAAATCTTCGGATTCGCAATCCGGAACACCGACCATTAGGGTACTCCCGGCCCAAGTGCATTAATAAATAGATTTAAACTAACTCAAAAAAAAAATATAGATGTAGCCTCTCTAGGGATATACCGTAAGATGTCATTAATATATAGAAGTAGAATCGGTTCAAGGCAGGAAAACACAAGTAAAAACTTGTAGCCTCACTAGAGACATACCGTAAGATGACATTAATATGTAGAAGTAGAACCGGTTCAAGACAGTAAAAACAAATATACTCTCTCCCTTTTGACTCAACGACAAAAAATTCACGTTAGTCTATACTTACAAAACTGGACCAAGAATGGAGATATAAACAAAAACAAAGAACCATCTCTAGCACATCTAAACTTTCACATTCACTTTAATACCTTAGCAATGGCATAATCCAACTTTCATTATACTACTCACTACCTTATCACTACAATAACTCAACTGTCTCACTCACCTCAATACTTTATCACTAACACATCTAAACTTTCTCACGCACCTCAATACTTTATCACTAACACATCTAAACTTTCTCACTCACCTCAATACTTTATCACTAACCATCTAATCTTTCTCACTCACCTCAATACTTTATCACTAACACATCTAAACTTTCTCACACACCTCAATACTTTATCACTAACACATCTAAACTTTCTCACGCACCTCAATACTTTATCACTAACACATCTAAACTTTCTCACTCATCTCAATACTTTATCACTAACACATCTAAACTTTCTCACTCATCTCAATACTTTATCACTAACACATCTAAACTTTCTCACACACCTCAATACTTTATCACTAACACATCTAAACTTTCTCACTCATCTCAATACTTTATCAGTAATACATGTCAACGTTCACACTCACCTCGATACATCAAAGCTTCTCAGATCTGCATATATTTTTTATATTCTATCATATAAAATCTGATAATGATAAGATTGGGTTTTTCCTTTATTTTTGTGCGTTTTCTTTCGATATTACTATTAAATATTCTAAGTTTTCTACGGTTGAGAACGCCTTGCCTGGATAATTTCTTGAGGATAAAACAGCATCAGAAGTGTTAATAACCGAAATTGATTTATATATAACACTTTAATATCTTGCTATATTCACAGTTTTAGAAGAAGCTAACCAAAAAGATCAACATTATTGTTACGATTGGTTCTCAAATCATCTGAAGTGCTTTATACGGTGCACTGACAGCATTATCAGTTATTGAACTGCCCAAGATCGTTTATTAATTTACTGATTATAATATCAACCATCAAACCATCTAACTTCGTTTCATTAATTTACTAATAGTGATATCAGCCATCAAACCGACCAAGGTAAGTTAATTTATTTACTGATAACGATATCAACCATCAAAGCATATAATTTTGTTTCAGTAATTTACTGAAAGCAATATCAGCCATTAAACCGCCAAGGTCGTTTCATTGATTTTCTGATAACGATATCAACCATCAAAACATCTAATTTCATTTCATTACCTTGCTGATTGTGACACCAACAACTAAACCATCTAACTGCGTTTCACTAATTTACTGATAGTGACACCAACAACTAAAACATCTAATCTAATTTCTTTCATCAATTCATTTATAGTGAAATCAACCATCAACCCGCCCAAGATCGTTTCATTAAATTACTGATAATAATATCAACCATCAAGTCGTCTAATATCCTTTCATTAATTTACTGTTAATTATATCAATCATTAAGCTCTTCAACTTAATAATTTCCATACTGCTGTTATTAAAGTCAGACAAATATCGTATAATTTACTTTGCTCTTACCTTCCATCGCTGCCATTGTTTGTGCTCATGTTTACAAATTGTTTAAATGGATTTTTTGATAAATAAATACCAGTTAGAAAGTTAAGATAAAAATAACGTAGTTAGCTCTGGCGGTTTGTTTTATTGTTGATAGTGGATCGCAAAGTAAGCATAAGAGGATATCCACTTCGTAGACTGTTTAATATTTATAGGTCATTTGATTTTCTGACCTGGGAAAGTTCAAGTTCTTATCTTCCTTTCTGTTTTCTTTTATTTCTACTTGCATAGAAAATGAAGGAGAAACTGTAAGAATTTGTATTTTTTCTGTTCCAATTTGACCAATAACAAATTTTTCAAATTTCGCAGTAATTCTCATAATGTCATAGATACGCAAAAAAACGAGATAATGAAGGAGAAACTGTAAGAATTTGTATTTTTTCTGTTCCAATTTGACCAATAACAAATTTTTCAAATGACTATATTTCGCAGTAATTCTCATAATGTCATAGATACGCAAAAAACGAGTCATGCATGCTACTGAGCTAAGAATATTTTAAATAAATATAATCAAATACTGACTGACCATATAAAATTGTCTCATAACGCTTTTTAACATAGTGCAAGATTTCTGTTATAATTATTATTAAGGTTTGAGTGAATTTTGAATTAATGTAATTGATGTATCGTTATCAGAAAACTTTTACCACAATGAAAGTCTGTTGTGCTAAAAATTACGAATATCTACTGCCATCTAGTGACGATATTGAGAAAAATATATCAAAAGGAACAATGTACAGGATGGTTTCCTGAAGGGTGAGAGTAAAGTCAGTTCTTTTTAACGATATTTTAATCAAAACACGTCTGTCGGTGGATCAAAAGTACGTTCACACTGAGGTGGACTGAGTGCAAATAACACAAACTGTAATATTGCACTAAGAAAACAGCAACGACACAAACAAAGTAATATATATTGTGTGGACCACTTGACTATTCATTAGTGGGTTGTTCTAATTTCTAGCTTATTTTACCCTGTAAAATTTGTTGTTGTAAAGACTGCGATCGTTCAAAAACCAAAAAACTAAGTAATTTTGGATTGGACACGATGTTCAGGACACAAAAGTTAGGAATGCCTGACGTGAATATTAAAGCCTGGAGTTTTGCATAATTCCCACACCACTTTCTCAACTAAAGCAACATTTCACGATATTGAAACTTTCGTCTGTTACTTTTGGAAAAAAGTTTTGCTACTTTTTCACCGAAATTTTTTATCAGTTTTAGTACTTTTTTATTTTCTATTTTATGTTTTCCATTCTATTAAACTCTGTGCAGAATATACTCTATAACAAATGGGCGGCGAATACGTGCTAGCTACATATATATATATATATATATCTTCCTGCTCTACTTAGAAAAGTGCGTGAAATGATCGCGAAAGTCATTTATTATTTTGACAGTACGTTGGCTATTCAGATCCTCTTGGGACATCAGGACAGTCAGACAGTAATTTTATTCCGACAAACACAAACAGAAATTCTCTTCCTATAAGAGCCTTTCCTAATTAAAATCAATAACATTGCGTGCTGCGAATACATTATCATCATTGTCTGTCGCCTGATAATTGATGTGTTCGGAAACCTGCCCGTCCAATTTACAAGCGCTGGTCATTCTTCATTGCTGTAAAAAGGTCTCAACCCAACAGTGGACACGCCCACTTCAAAAGCTTTTAACTATGTGTTCACTAAATTTCTATACATTCTCTCCAGGGTGTAGATAGGAGACACGAAACGAGAGGCTGAACTGCAGACAAGTGAATTTTGAAAACTCTTTTGAACATCCTGCTCAAAAAGCCTGCAAGATCTTCCTTCTAGGATTATGAGATTATTTGAGAATTCCTCCTCATTTAGGTACATATTTCATCTCGTAGTACTCCAGCACGTTTGTTATCTCTTTAGAATGGTTCTGTCCCTTAGCACATTATGGTTCTCTGTTGGGTATTCTTGATAGTTCCGTACCATTCTGGTCTTGTCACCTTTCAGACACTAGGGTCGCCCAATATAAAACACTGTTTTTCTACAATATCAATCTACAACTCTGTTAGTACTAGTTCTTCACCCTTAAATTAATTACCACTGTATCCCTACAGGTCTCTTCCCTTCCATGAACTACCATCAACTCTACTAGTACTGTACTCCCCACAAATCGCTACCCTTCAATAAACTACCACCAACTCTACTAGTACTATAGTCCTTACAGGTCCCCTTCCTTCAATAAACTACCAACAACTCTACTAGTACTGTACTCCCCACAGGTCGCTACCCTTCATTAAACTACCACCAACTCTACTAGTACTATAGCCCTTACATTTCTCCACCTTCAGTAAACTACCACCAACTCTACTAGTACTATAGTCCTTACAGGTCTCCACCTTTCAATGAACTACCACCAACTCTACTAGTACTGTACTCCCCACAGGTCGCTACCCTTCAGTAAACTACCATCAACTCTACTAGTACTATAGTCCTTACATTTCTCTTCCCTTCAGTAAACTACCACCAACTCTACTAGTACTATAGTCCTTACAGGTCTCCAACTTTCAATAAACTATCACCAACTCTACTAGTACTATAGTCCTTACAGGTCTCCACCTTTCAATGAACTACCACCAACTCTACAACTTTTGTACTCCCTACAGATCTTCAACTTTTAGTAAATTACCATCACTCCTACTATTACTGTAGTTCCTACAGATTTTTACCCTTCAGTAAACTACTAAAGACTGTATCAGTATTGTAGTCCCTACACATCTTGATCTATCAATGAAATATCACTAACTCTACTAGTACTGTAGTTACTACAGATCGCGACTTTTCAATGAACCACCACTTATAGGTTTTGGCCTTACAGTGATCTATTACCAACTATAGAGACTAAGGTATTAGTAGACTTTGTGATAGTTCATTTAAAGGTCAAGATATGTAGGGGCATCACTAGTACTAGTTGTTTGGTGGTAGTTCTGGTGCAAAAAGTGTTTAAAGTTTTTTAGTCAAAGTTAGTAATCGGGATATAATTTCAAGTTCATTATGAAAGCATAATAAAAATAGGATAACTGATTTTTTTCATCCATCGTATCAACGTTAACAAATATGCTCAAGTGATACTCTAAGGTACACTTGAAAGAAACAAGTTATAAGTTACTAAACCATGACAACAGGAGATTTGTTCAGCAGTGCTGAAATTAGTTTAAGTCAACCACAAAAGTAGAGGCCTTTGCTTAGCCATGTTTCTCTCGTAAAAAATGTGTCAATGTTCTTCAGTTAAAATCAGTAATAAGGAATGCGATTTCACATTCATTATTGAAAACATTCTAATATTTACACTTTAATTATAAGCTTGTATTCCATTAGGCTATAATTATCTTTGTTTTAATGCTTACAATATAAGACTAGTCTTAGACCTAAATCAAATGTATCTCAAATAGCAGTGCACGTGGTTTATTCACTAAGACTCTTAGTATTAAATAACCCTAAAAAGCTACAGTTTATATCATCTGCTTTTCGTGTCTATAATAATTTCATTAATTCAAATAAAGACAAACTAGTAAGGCATCTACTTTAATTCGAAAGCATCAGATGTTTTGCTGACGGAATATCATAAAGTACTTAATCCAAGAATAGAACTCTAATTTTTATTGCTTCTTTATGTTATACTTTCAATGACACGTAAGAAGGTGCGGTCTATTTCAAACTGTTATTATACATAACTTATCTTTTTCTCGGTTTAATTTTTTATTTTTATTTTTAAATAGAAACTGTTTTATGGTTTGCAACTTCGCATCAATGCACGTGATTTACCATCACACGACGACCTTTATTTCTATATATTGAACAATTAGTACTTTCAACACGTAAGCCCTAGACTTCGCTTTATTTTGGTTGTAACGACATCTGACCGCTATTAAGCTGAATTTAACGAACGTTGTGTATATAGTTTTCCATTAAAATCAAATTTCCGTATCTGAAAATAGTTTGTATTAGAAAAACATATATATATATATGAAGGACAAAGGTACACTTCATTTAATATTAAGTATAATTGTATCATCGTTAAAAAATATTTTCGTGTCATTTTCTAAATTACAGTAAAAGTAACAAGTTAGTTACTACACCATAATAGCAGGATATTTGTTTTGCAGAGATAAAATTAAGTTCAAGTCGACTACAAAAAATATATCACAAACAAATGTTCAATAGATAGATTACGTTGTTTTATAGGATGAACTTGATTCTATGGTCATCAGCAAATCAAACGCTGAGAATACAATCTCTCTCTTGTATCGTCGGTCAGCATGGACAGCAGAGTCGTCAGCATAGAAAAGGAATGAAACCAAATTTGAGTAAGACAACATCACTAAACGAAGGCAAGCCAATTCCGACTAAGAACTTAATTTCCTAAAGTTCTAAATTCCACTAAAACATCCCAGAATGCTACGTCACACGCAGTACTAGGTAAACCTCACCAACACAAAAAAGAAACCAGAGTTTTCCGACCTCTCACATAACCAACTTTCCAGAAACACATTTAGACTAGCTTTACTACCTATAATTGTCCAGAATATCAGCAAGGTGTGAAAATAGACAACTATGTATAGCATTGTCTAAGGACACGTTTAATGACATTTACAGCTGGGTGTATTTTGTTCGTTTATTACTTATTAGTAAATCGAAAGCTTCTACCAACATTTTTTGAAATAATATTAATAAAGATGTGTTATTATTGTTGAATAAAATGCTTTTACGCCGTTTCTCAGATAAAATTCCAGTGAATACATTATTGAATCGAGAAGTCGGGTTTTGAGGCATATTGTTATGTGTACCCTTAACTCTTCATTGATAAATTTAATGTTGTCTTTGAATAATTTAGAAGATAGCGGCATCTAGTGCATAATGACGACCCTATTGAATTTGATAGCGTTGATTTAAAGAGAAAATTTGTACTTTACAAAATTACTAACTTATATAGAAATGAAGATATTTTTATATCAATTTTTATACATATCTCCAGTTCCTCTTAAGTGATCTGATTTTGTCTAGTTATTTTTCTTGTTAGTTATGAAATAACACTTTTTTGACAACTGTATTAGTAAAGTTATATTGTTGTTTAAATAGCCCTAAAACCTTCTAGATGAGAGAAAAGCTTGGTAAGAATAAAATATTTTAGAATTATAATGTTAAAAATTAAAGTAATGTTATTGTCGTATACGATAAAAAAAAAGGTTATAAATAGAGTAACTGACAGATTTCATTATTATTATTTTTTCCCCATTCCTTTTAATTTGTCCATTTTTGGATTCAAAATGCGAACATCTTCAGTTCAGAAATTTTAGACCTATTGGTTTCTAACGCTTTGCCACTTTTCAGCGTTTAAACCATAACTTTTATATTTGTTTATTTGTGTTTAATTGCAAAGTTTTGTTTTGTTGAATACGTGCGAAGCTACTGGAGGGCAACCTACGTTAGCCGTCCATAATTTTAAAGTGTTTGAGTACATGGAAGGCAACTAGTCAACAACACCTACCACCAAGTCTTGGGTTACTCTTTATCAACGAATAGTGGGACTAACCGTCACATTATTACGCCTCCATGGCTGAAAGGGCGAATAATTTTCGTAGACGAGATTTGTGTGTTCTAAACCTGATACACAGAGTAAGGGGGCAAGAACATGTGAATCTAAACATAGTACGTAGAGCAACGAAACAAGAGCATATGGCTCTAAGGGGAGGCTATGTAATATTTTCGAAAATTAGGCTATTTTAGTCTAGATAATATTATATTGGTTTTCCTGTTTAATATAGAATTCAAGTATATGTCTGACTTCTATGTACTTAAAATTAAAAACAAAACCTTAAAGTACCCGAATTTATCGCCATTAGTCAGTATCTTGAAGAGTCATTTTCATTGACTATAAATTGTTACAGAGAAACTACAGACTCGAGCTTAACTATCTTTCACCAAGTAATATTCACGTGCAGCTTTTGAAGTCAAAGCAAAGCAGAAACCACATTTTTATAGAACATTCTCTTGATAACATGTGAAACTTTGAAACCAACGTTATTGCAGTTTGTCATCTTCATGAATATGTAGTGTGAGCAAAACATCGCTATTGCGGTTAAAATGATGTCAGAAAATAATCATTTCTTCGTTATTTAACTTCTGTAGTACATACTGATGAATAAACGACCTTATAATACCAAATGTATTATTGTTTTTAAAATTGGACACTCAACGTTTCGCTTTATAGGTTCTTCAGGAGTATTCCGCTAAAACACAAACCGTAACTGACAGTACAAAGCTTAAAAAAAACCTTTAAAAGCATTTTAAAGCTTTGTTCTGTCAGTTACAGTTTTTATTTTAAAGGAACGCTCCTAAAAAGCTGTAAAGCGAAAGGTTGATTGTTCAATTAAAGAAAAATAAATGTGGTGTTATCAGGTCGTTCATTTCTATTATTAAAATCATTTATTCGTTGTTTACTGTTGAAGTGGTACAAACAATATGCAGGAAATAAACTTAAATCAGTGACCCTAAAAACTGTATTCAGCTTCTCTTTAATTACATTTCTTTCTCTCCCCCTCCAGGAAAAGAAAGATATAATCTCGAACACACAGTTGAATTAGATGTTAATTCTCGTATTCTAAAAACTCATAAGGCTTCAAGATTTTACAAATTAAATTCTGATATTTTTCTTCATCTACCATCGAAATCACAGTTACTAGCATACGTGGAGAAACAAAAAACAAACCAAACATCTGCGTGTGTGTGTGAGTAGGATGAATTGTATGCATGTTTAAGTTGATTGGTAGCGGGATTTTAAAAATTGTCGCAATGGTTTATACTAAGCTGCACTTTAGAATGATAAATCCAAATATAAATCTTGACTGATTAGAGTTCATATAAATATGTATTATTCATAAACTACGGCTTCATTCCAAAATTGATATTTAATAAATAACGAGAATCATCATCAAGCCCAATCCAAGTGAATGAAAATGTTGCTTTTCATACTACATTGTTCTGTTCTTGATGATAGTTTCATCCATTCTCTAAAGCCTTCATTCGTCTTAATCAAAAATGATATTCTTGTTTTCTTACATACTTTAGAAAAAGTTATGTTTGTCTGTAGTACATATTTCAGCTGCTAGTTTCTTATGTATCACCTTATCTTGTAACTAGTTATATTTCTACACCCAACTGTATTTAAATAAATGTCTACTTTTCTTTCTATATCATAGTGGTTAGTGTGATGGTTTGTAAATCTGAGGGTCCATGGTTCGCGTCCCGTGGCAGCAAAATCACTCTCCGTGGAAGGGCCATAAGATCGATGACAATATCTCATTATTCGATCAGACAAGAGTATACCAAGAGTTGACGGTGGGTGCTGTTAACTAGCTGCCTTCCGTTTAGTCTATTATGAAAAATTAGGGGCGGCGATATGCAGGCAGCCCCTGTGTAACTTAGCGCGAAATTCTGAAATATAGAAATGATATAAAACGTGCCAAGGTTACGTTATAAAAATGTTACACCTGTTGTCAACTAATTAGTTGATTACAGTGGACTACTAGTGTTTTCAAGCTCATGAATTCTTAACTTGTCCATTACGGATTCTATTAAGAAATTATTATCCCATATTTTATCCTTTTTATTAATTCCTTTAGACAAATTCTACTACTACAATACCAAAGACATCAAAATCCATCGATGCAACTTACCTAGACCTTTTATATTTTCTATAGCACCGATCCGAAATGCAAACATAGAAGGTTGAGAAGAGTTGAACGAACAGTGAATTTTGTAACTTCATCGTCAATGTGTAAATTCAGCGAATAATGAAACTAGCTCACCTAGAACCATAAGTGCGCTGTACAATTTCAACACAATTCAATTGATTCTTTCTTGGAGAATTCAAAGAAAGCGTACAAACAAATGTGTTCTTTTTTGTTGTTGTTGTTGTTTATGACGTTTGTTGTTTATTCGACAAACGACTAAATTTCGGAGAAAAAAAATCCATCGTAATGAATACTTTCAATATTGTATTTTCCAAAAAAAAAAAGCCCCCCCAGTGGCACAGCGGTATGTCTGCGGACTTACAACGCTAGAAACCGGGTTTCGATACCCGTGGTAGGCAGAGAACAGATAGCCCATTGTGTAGCTTTTCCCCAACAGAAACAGGACTCCCAATGAGATAATGTACAGCCCCAACAGAAACAGGACTCACAATGAGATAATGTAGAGCCTCAACAGAAACAGGACTCACAATGAGATACTGTACAGCCTCAACAGAAAAAGGACTCACTATGAGATAATGTACAGCTCTCACAGAAACAGAACTCAGAATGAAATAATGTACAGCCTCAATAGAAACAGGACTCACTATGAGATAATGTACAGCTCCAACAGAAACAGAAATCACAATGAGACGATTATTAAAGCATTAGTATCATTTTGACTAAATAATCTGGCATAGTGACCTGTACATTATCTCATTGGGAGTCCTGTTTCTGTTGAGGCTCTACATTATCTCATTGTGTGTCCTATTTCTGCTGAAGCTATACATTATCTCATTGTGATTTCTGTTTCTGTTGGGGCTGTACTTTATCTCACTTTGATTTATTAGGAAAAATGTTTCACAGGAAACACATATGTTTAGCTTTATGTGTGAAACATGAAAATTGAAAGTACTTAAAATATATAGATAGTGTCCATTTACTATACATACTGCAGATTAAATTATCTTGGAAAAATAATAAACTTATAATTATTTGATCTCCAAAGTTGTTGTTTGAAGTTAAGCACAAAGCTACACAATAGGCTATCTGTACTCTGCTCACTACGGGTATCGAAACCTGGTTTTTAGCGTTGTAAGTCCGCAGACATTCCGCTGTTCCTCTGAGGGGCGATCTCCAAACACTTGTGTTTGTTTGAATAATCCTTTAGAATAGCTTACTAGTAATTTAACACTTTGTAAAATGTAATTAACAATATGAGAAAATGTAAACTAAAATTATAGTCAAGATTTACAAATCATTACTAACTCAAAAAGATGTGCGATTTTATTTGTTGAAAAGTAAAAAGACAAAATCAGGACCAACTTTGTAAATGTGAAAAATATCATTTTTACCACCATTAAACACATTATTACGGAAGTCGTTTTATTAACAGGAATGATAGTTTAGAGCTTTTCCACTTTTCTGTAGTTCGGACTGTGGTAATCCAAACTATTACTAATTTTTGTGGATGTGCTCTACTTTACATACCAAATTTCAAGGCAATCTATTAAGTAGTACCTGAGATATAACATCTCCAATTTTCTTTCGTTTTGTTCGAATTTCGCGCAAAGCTACATGAGGGCTATCTGCGCTAGCCGTCCCTAATTTAGAAGCGAAAGACTAGAGGGAAGGCAGCTAGTCATCACCACCCACCGCCAAGTCTTGGGCTACTCTTTTACCAACGAATAGTGGGATTGACCGTCACTTTATAACGTCCCCACGGCTGAAAAGGCGAGCATGTTTGGTGGGACAGGGATTCGAACTCGCAACCCTTAAATTGCGAGTCGAGTGCCTTAACCACCTGGCCATGATGGGTCCCTCAAATTTTGTTTTTTTTATTCGCACCGAAAGTACGGAAACTTTATTTGATAGAAAAACATACTGAATGAATTTTTTTTTAAATCTATTACACTGGTAGATCTTTACAACCCACAATTAGGTGTCAAATTTGGTCTAAATATAAGCCACATGTGCAAAGTTATTCAACAAAAACCGCTAAATTTTGACCAAACTTTTTTGGGCACGCCTACGCAAAAAGTCACGAGAGCTATCGGTCTAATGTTTTGACTACAACTTCATCTAAGGGTAAAAGCGGACCGTTTTTATTTTCTTGTCATTTGTAATAAAGACGGCTGAATTAGAGCAACAAAACTACGGGGTAAAAGCACGTGTAGATACATAAGTATTGGTTAGTCCAAG
>NW_013667487.1:182641-184190 GCF_000517525.1 Limulus polyphemus
TTCTGTGGTTTATTGGTGTGTATTGACAAAAAGTCATGATATCTAATAAAAAACACCTTAGGTGTGAAAAACGATACGACCAGAAAAGGATTGAGCGTGCGACTTAAAGGAATGAAATCAAAATTTGTGGCCAAACTGGTAGCTACACTTATAGCATTGATAATAATTTTACAGCAAATATTCATTAATTAGTTAACTAGGCCGCGTATTTTGTTTTACCCACCATCATGTTCCAAATTGAAAAAAAAATGCTGCCTGTCTAACTAATGACTTATGTAATGCCATTTGAATGTCTACCGACTAACTGACGGACAACACACTACTGTTTAGTGGTGCGAGTGGTTAAAACAGGTAACCCCCTCCAGGCGGCCTTCGGCCTCCTTCTGGGAAAGATATAATATTTCTGGTTGTTAAACTTTTGTGATCGTATTTTGGTTATTTAATAACATTACATTCTTTATAACATCACATTTCTATACATGATATCTCTCTTGATCATTTTTAGAATTAACTAAAACATTTTCGAAGTTTGCTTTTACACATATTTTAATACACTTGATATCAATATCTTTAGCAACAAATGATAAAATAAAATAAAGCTTTAAAATATGGACTTGTTTATCGTTGATCAGTAAATGTGTTATTGCAAGCCATTGTTATTCGAGATCGTTCTGAAAAAGAAAATATTTACGAAGTTAATAAATTTTGAAGATGTTTGCTAGGGCCACAACTGGTTTTAAACCAGTTAACTTCTTGTCTTAGAATCTACATACTTCAACCCAAGGCTCCCTTTATTTATTTCCTATGTTTCACTATGAATTATGATGTGCATAAAATATAAAAAAACATTGACAAAGAACATGACCTTCATACGGCATTGTATATATATATATGTGTGTGTGTGTGTGTGTGTGTGGATTATTCTTGATCTTTCATAACATTCTAAAACTTCCACGTATAATTCATCAAGGTTCCCCACTGGGAAAGAGAATATTTTCGTACGCGTAGATGGCCACGTGTTTTCTTTTTTGTACGTAATAAACGAGACGATTCTTCATAATGGAAATTAAGAATATGGTGCTTTTTTACATGAACATGGCCAAAAAAATGGGTCAAAATATTTTTTGTAAAGAAATAGGTGTTGTCGATATCATGGTGTGTTTTTCTCGATCATTGTTAATCTGGCAGGGACTGGGTTTCCTATCCATAGATGCGACAACCGGGAGGTTGTGAGGGACGAGTCATCATCAACTTTTTTATACTCTTTATCTCCCCAGTTCAGGCACCTGTGTCGAAATTTATCTACAGTTAACGTGAATGTTGTTACAAGTTTTATATTTATTGGTTTCTAATGCTTCTTAATTACAATTAAAGCACAATTAATGATAAAACATCATGTTTGGTTGAAGTGTTTAGATTAGGGATATTTAAATTCTACGCCCTTATCCTACTAGCCGCCACTGGTTAACTATGATGTTTATGTTTATGCGCAAATAGCCCTTTATCTTGTTTTATGCGAACATTCTGAAACAAACAAAACTTAATTTAA
>NW_013667487.1:184413-197351 GCF_000517525.1 Limulus polyphemus
AAACAAAACTTATTTAATTAAACCTGGCATGGCCAGGTGGTTAGGGCACTCGACTCGCAATCTGAGAGTCGCGGGTTCGAATCCCCGTCCCACCAAACAAGCTCGCCCTTTCAGCCGTAGGGGCCTTATAATGTGAAGGTCAATTCCACTATCTATTCGTTGGTAAAAGAGTAGCCCAAGAGTTGGCGGTGGGTGGTGATGACTAGCTGCCTTCCCCTCTAATCTTACAATGATAAATTAGGATCGGCTAGCACAGATAGCCCTCGTGTAGCTTTGCACGAAATTCAAACGAATTATTTAATTAACAGCATCTAAACCATGACTTTAAATTCGATCATGCCAGAAATGGCTGTCTTAGTTTTGTTTGAATTGAAACAAATCCCATGGAGAAACTTTCGGGAGCAATATATGAAGCAATTGTCGTTTGTTATAATGAGTGTCAGCAGTTACAATTATTAGTATTTAAGCATAGTTCTTTCCTCATTTTTAACTGATAGACTAGAGGGTAAACAGTTAGTTAACAGTACTCCTCGCCAACTCTTGGGCTTCTGTAATCTGAGTGAGTCCAACGGTAAGTTTAGATATTTGTAGTGGGCACAGCTCTTATAACCCATTGTGTAGCCTTATGCTTAACAAATATATATATACATATATATATATATATATACTAATTAACTAATCTGAGTGAATAGTAGGATTTGACCATCATTCTTACAATGCTTCCACAGCCCCAAGATCCAGAGTGCGTTTTTGCTTAAACAGGGATTGTCATTTCAGACATGTTAACTACTAGGTCACACCTGGCACAAATCGTACCTTAATAAGATTTCAATGTTTCACTTTAATTATTATTACGTATTAAATTTGTACAGATTTCTGTGATTTAAAGTCACACATAATGCATTGATGTCAATAGAAAATAGACTGGATCAAAAGGTCCAAATTTTTAATCCGAGATATGCTGCTTATCAAGGTTTGCATTTTCAGCTGAGAACGCAATATAAAAATGGCAGTCAATCCCGCATTTCAATTAATAGCAGTGTGTAAGCCACTAGAGTTGTTAACTAGTTGCCCTTCCTTTGGTCAGTAGTTTTTGTCTCAACCTTGGGGACTCTGACCTCGCTCTTTAGCCCCTGTATCATAAACGGTACGTTTGAGGTTGAAAATAAGCCATCTCTCCAGTGTCAACATACAGGGACTCCTTATTTCTTTATCGCACTTCTTGCCCAGATAGTCTGCTTGGATCCTATTATCACATCTCTCACTTTACTTTGGTTTCACTGGATTTGCTTAAATCCTCTTCTTCAGAAAAATTATCAGCTGACCAACCCTACGATCTACATATTTATAGATCCCTAAGACAGATGCAAACAATGCTTTCCTCTTCAATCAATGCAGGAAATGATGCGAGTTAACTTCTGTTAAAATTAGATGCATATAACTAGGCTTTACTGCTTAAGTAATATGAAAATAGTCAAATGTTTAATTTGTCTAATGCCTCAGTTAAAATAAAAGCTGTGTTCTTTGCTGTGGTACGAAATACTGATGCTTGTACAAAAAAAAAAAAAAAACCTACATAAACCGTTCAGATTTTTCATTCTATTAATTAAACATGCAACTTTCATGAATCCTACTATGGATGTATAAGTGTAGAAGTTCTAAAACTAGACACGAGGGGCTTGGTTGTTTTTTGTTGTTGTTGTCTTAGTGCAAAGCTTCACTCTGTCTATCGCGGAGAATCGAGCCTCAGATTGTAGCGCTGTAATTCCGTAAAGTTACCAATAACCCACCGGTAGACAGGGGCTTGATGATAAGTTCAGAAGATATATACTTCAGAACGGCTGGAGTTGCTGCCATTTTATCAGTATTTCCCTTTTCAGTTTTTTTATGAATAACTTGGTGTGACAAGTAACAAACGTTTTAGTCATTAAAGTTTTCAAGGCTTTTTTGCAAACAAGACAGACCAGACCATGCTCCAAAGGGAACTAAATAAAGAAATAATTCTTTCTGTTTTTGTAATTCTTGAACTTGGTTGTCATCTGCCTCGAAAATATAAAACAAACAAAACAAAACTGGAGTTCGAGAGCATACTATTTACATTGGTGAGTCAGAAAGTTAGACTACAAAGAAATAAAATTCTATATACAATTACAATTGTTATATTTTGAACTTATATATTTGTATGTGATAGAAAAGTGTTCCACAATGTAATCCAAAAATCTAAAGATTCGGATTTTACACGATTTTCAGCTATTTAATTTGTTGATAATTTTTTAACTTGTGCTGGAGTAACAAAACAGATGCATTATTTCAGTGTAAGAGTAATGAAACTAATTGTACGGCATTCTAGATAATTTCCATCGTTAGCAATGGCTATTATATATTGCTGCATTCTTCATTGTCATATCAATGTTTAAAACCATGATTACCATTGTCTCTTCCTTGAAAGACAGAGATACGAAAGGAAATAAATCAATTGATCAACATCCATAGAAAGAAGAAAAATTCAATTTTTCTTTTCGTAGTGCCTGAAGTTCATCATCGAGTTGGCAAAGTGAAACAACAACAACAAAAAAAACCACAACCAAAAATCAAAACTGGTAATCCATTTTACCGCTATGTACTTTCTAATATACTGTTCTTTGCAAGTTGAATCTATTTTTTAAACCCTGACGTCAATTTGAACGGGAATTTGAGTTTTAACATTTCTCTTCTGTTGTATAGTTAAGAAGAAGAGGAATACAAGAGCCCAACAGATCTTCAGTAGATATCTCCAAGCCCTGCTGACCGTGACTGGAACCTTGCTACTCTGCTGCATGCCATCATCAATCACCATTATTCCCTCGATTAACTGCATGTACAAGAGTCTGAGTTCTTCGACTTGCAACCTGTACATTCGCTGTGGATGCGATGACGATGGACTTTTTGATAGCCCTTGTTAAGACAAATCCATCGTCAAAAATAGGTATGGTGCTGACAAGAACAGCAATAATAGTAGTAGCCTTTCGCTAAATCAAAAGATTAAGAACGAGGTCTACAACCTCAAATAGATAATGAAGAGGTGTCGCACGATTTGATTTAATAATCAAAAAGAAATAATCAGCTTATGTGTGTAACTGTTGCTGGTCAGGTGGTGCGGACACTCTGAAACGCCAATGTATCTTTGACTGCTCATAACTCCTGACCATAACATGGATTGCATATTTGGATACAGCAGATTCTAGACTTTTCAACAGTATGTGAAACGCCTTCATGAAACAATTATTGGAATGTCTTATTTTTTGCCCTGCCACCCAAAAACACTACTTCGCCTTTGGTTGAGGGAAAGAGCTTGGGTTAACACAAAAAGCATGCAAGTTAAAAGTAGTATGCCAGGCTTCCTAGAGATGGCGCTTAAAGTTTAATACAAACCGTATATCAATCTACCCTTATTCTATCCTTACTCTATGTAAGAAAAATCATAACTTAGATTTATTTTAATTTCTACCGTTAAGAAAAGTCTACAGTTTGAGTATTCACATCAATTAGAAACGATGAGTGTTTTGAACTACTTGTAGCTCTTTTCCAATATACTTTTCCTTTTGAAGCATAAATTAAATTTTTAATCCACCAATATCTGAAATGAAATCCGCTAAAATATGAAAACCCACCATCAAGGACTTAAAGCTTTGTTCATTTAACAAACACAATTTTTCCCATTCGATCTAAAACTTATGAATAAATATTTAAAAAAAATTGTTTTTAAAATACATACATTTCGACTTCGGATAAAATTCAATAAATATCACGATAATTTAATGAAATCTTCTACTTTTCCTTCCAAAATCCTCCATAATATGTTAACAGCCTAGGTGATGACTGCAGATGAAAGTTAGAAAAAGCATTCTGAGATATTGCGCGTGTGCTGAATATCTTAAAGTAAACCTGTTTTTACTACTTTACTTTTTCAGTTGTAGCATATACAGAATTCGTAAAATGAAAAATAAATAATTTTGTAGCCGATAACATGACGTCACTGCTTGCAGCTATTTAAGGGCTGTTGCATTTGTAAAAGGGCTTATTTAAAAAATATTTTGGACATTACTTCAACGAGCGCAGAAAAGTAAAATGGATCGACGTACAACTTAAATAAGAAACATAGTAAATAGCAAAACCAGACAACGTTGATACTGAATTTAATCTCCACTGTTTGTTTGTTTTGAATTTCGCGCAAAGCTACACGAGGGCTATCTGCGCTAGCCTTCCCTAATTTGGCAGTGTAAGACTAGAGGAAATGCAGATAGTCATCACCACTCACTGCCAATTATTGGGCTACTCTTTTACCAACTAATAGTGGGATTGACCGTCACATTATTACACCCCCGTGGCTGAAAGGGAGATCATGTTTGATGTGACGGGGATTCGAACTCGCGACCCTCAGATTGCGAGTCGAGTGCCTTAACCATCTAGCCATGCTGGGTCCCTCAAATTTTCATTAAGTTTCTTCCTCTTTTTTTTTATTCGCACTGAAAGTACGGAAACTTTATTTGATAGAAAAACATACTGAACCCAGAAGTTATGCTATTTCAACACTGAACCCAAATAATGAAGTAAGATATTAGCCTCAGCTTGAAGTACAGTGGTGGACTAAATAAAAGCAAAGCCACCAACGCAGGAAAAGCGATTATTCATACCCAATGTTTGTGGTTTATTTATGTAAAATGTTTCAAGACACTAGCATGACCTGAATCAGTAGTCTTGTTAAACTTGGGTGTAACAGTAACTCACTGGAAAATATCGTATATTTTGAAATACACATATGACAGTTATTATAGCTGTGGAAGTTAGTTTTATGGTAAGGAGTCACGTAGTACGTAGAATCTAAACTGAACTTCAGACCACTTTAATAGCACGGTTTTACTGAGATTATTATGTGAGTATAAGTTAATTTAGTTTCAGGCTAGGGAATCACGGCCTTAAATTGTAGTATGTAGAACCTAAACTCAGCTTCAGACCACTAAACTTTTATAATTCTAAATGTTCCAAATTATTTTAATGTGACAAGATACCACAACATGACTGAGTGACTAACTTATTTATCTTCAAATTCCTATGGGTTCCACATGCACTAAAGTCTCTCTTGTTAGGAACAAATGCTCGTAAAAGAAACTCATTTTGTTTACATTCAAATCATTCTATTTAAAGTAGAATGTCAACATCGTAGGCCAAACAAGAAATTGAACAAAAAAAGTCATAGAATTTAGTCTTTTTTTTTTCATCTTGATTCGATAAACATTCTTTAAGTTATTTAATAAAAGTTGTTACTATCATGATACATATTTATTATGTAGAAAACGTGCAAATTATTGTTATTTTTATTATTTAAAAATACGCATTAGGTCATTGTTATATATACTGTGTACAAAGACGTGTTACATTACTGTTATTTTTTATGTACTGTAATGTACAATTTTTAATAATTATTGTTTTTTCTGTCCTGCATACAGAGTAGTGACAGTATCGTATGAATCATAATATGACTGTCTTTTTAACAAATAGTTAGGCTGATGTCAGTATTTTATGAGTCATTTAGTGTTTATTCTATTTACAGATTGGTACCAGTATTGTATGAATCGCTGGACGTTTGTCCTCTTTATTGACTAGTGTCAGTATTGTATGAGCTATTGGATGTTTGTTCTCTGTGCAAGCTGATGTCAGTATTGTATGAATCATCGAATGTTTGTTCTCTTCAGAGACTGATGTCAGTATTGTATGGATCATTGCTATGCTTCAAATTTATTATTAACATGTGAACGGTAGACATTTTTCTTAATATAATAAATATATACCATGGTTATATGAAAGCTAACTTTTTAATTTCTTTTTTTCGTCGCTTTTTTCACATTTACTGGTGTCGTATTTAAAAACAGCTTCTTTTAAATGATTGACATAAGAAAAGTAAAGAAGATAATTATTTCATGACGAATCCTTTGGCCCGACATGGCCAGGTGGTTAGGGAGCTCGACTCGCAATCTGTGGGTCACGGGTTCGAATCCCGATCCTACCAAACATGCCATGGGGGTGTTATAATGTGACGGTCAATCCCACTCTTCGTTGGTAAAAGAGTAGCCCAAGAGTTGGCGGTAGGTGGTGATGACTAGCTGCCTTCCCTCTAGTCTTACACTGCTAAGTTAGGGACGGCTAGCGCAGATAGCCCTCGTGTAGCTTTGCGCGAAATTCAAAAAACAAACAAACCAATCCTTTACTGAATAACTTTTTGAGTATGCTCCGTGCACTCTAGAAACAGCATATCATTATTAATGATTATCCCTGCTTTAGTATTTAATCAATAAAACATTCTGATATAATTAAAATTTAATGCTGAATTTCGATAATGACTAAAACACGTAAATCTGCAACGGACTCAAATGGAATTGTGTAAAACTGAATCTAAATTTCACTTTGTCCGTATGGGAGCTACAAATTATCAGTTTTCAACTGATCTACATCACATCAAAAATCTAGTAGTAATAAGTAATGGTTTAACTCAGAGTAAAGCTAACTTTTTTTAAAAAAAAAATCTAAGTTTCAACTAGTGATTGGATATTGATTCAATGTTGATATTATCGAGAACAAACTCTTATCTTCTTAATTTAAATATTCAAGGGTGTAAATATGATTTACATATACGGTTTCAAGGGTGTAAATATGATTTACGTATACGGTTTTAACTCAAGGGTGTAAGTATGATTTACATATACGGTTTCAAGGGTGTAAATATGATTTACATATACGGTTTCAACTCAAGGGTGTAAATATGATTTACATATACTGTTTCAAGGGTGTAAATATGATTTACGTATACGGTTTTAACTCAAGGGTGTAAATATGATTTACATATACGGTTTCAAGGGTGTAAATATGATTTACGTATACGGTTTTAACTCAAGGGTGTAAGTATGATTTACATATACGGTTTCAACTCAAGGGTGTAAATATGATTTACATATACGGTTTCAAGGGTGTAAATATGATTTACATATACGGTTTCAACTCAAGGGTGTAAATATGATTTACATATACGGTTTCAAGGGTGTAAATATGATTTACATATACGGTTTCAAGGGTGTAAATATGATTTACATATACGGTTTCAAGGGTGTAAATATGATTTACATATACGGTTTTAACTCAAGGCAAAACTTTTTTCACTTTATTTTAGATTCAGATTCAGACGTAGGAAGATGCTCCTACGAGTGTAGGATACGGATGAAGAACCTCCTTTGACTATCGGACGATTATATGTTGTTACTTTCATTAACACACTAGTTAGTATATCGAATGTAATTAGTTTTATGTTATTTATTTTTTATCGGTATGCTTGTATTATAAAGATTGTTTTGTTTTGTTAGTTTAATATATATGTATTTAGGAGTAACCTAAATTTCCTAAGCTTCTCGAACATCGTGAGATATGATTGGGATTACAGCCGAAAATATCGTTGTTAGCGAGGGAACCCAATTTAGGAAACAATACGTTCTAATTTTATATAAATAGAAACGTATGAATGGTGTATTTAAATTTTTATACTGATTGCCAGATTAATTTTAGTTTTGCCCTAAATAGATAGCTTGCTCTAACAAGAAATTAATATCAATTACTTATACAGGAAGATACCCATGTAAATGTAGGATGGTTGTATCTACACAGTATTTACTTAGATAGAAAAACCCTCCTATAGACTTAGGATGATTTCATTTGCACCGGACGAACCACTTGTGACTGTCAGATTATTGTATTTACACATATGTTTATAGGTCTACAAAGCTAAAATCCAATCTTCGATTAACCACGGTATACAGAACTTAAACATCTCATTGTGTAGCTTTGCGGTAAAACAACAACCTACACATGCAGGAAGTCTTCTGTAACTATCAGATATTTTTTACTTGCACAGGAAGGGTCCCATACTACTAACGGATGACTTGCACGTAGCTATATAGTTTTTATACCATTTTTACACGATTTTATTTTCCATGTTATTTTTAAAATATGTTTATTTTGCTTAGCTGGCTTATATTTTATGTTAAGCTATTAGACAGTTTTATATATACATTACTACAAATCCCGTTTCATCTCCAATGTGTATGTGTTTAAATTATTCCGCCTTGTTCTCTTCTAAAACTCATCGACCGGGTGTGGCTCAGTAGTTATCGTGCTCGGGCTGTGAATCTGAGGATTCCTGATTCGCAACATGTTCCCGCATAAACTCCCTGGGCACTTTGGGCCATTGGTGCGTTAATCCCACTACTTCATCAGATAAAAAATGGGCCAAGAAGTGGCGGCGTGTGGGTCTGATTATCTTCCCTCTAGTCTATCAGTTCAAGATTAGGGACGGCTATGCACAGATAACCCTTGTGTAGCTTTGTACGAATACCCGAACCCATGTGAATCATGTGACACTGTCAAATTATTATTTCACCAGCAAGCACAGTATAAACACTTTATAAACCATAGGTCGAACCTCTTGTATCAGCTGAGTATTTAATTAGAATGCAGGATTTAATGGCCATAACTGAGCAAGGGGTCAACTGAAAATGTTCCTATTGTTGCGTCAGCGAGGTCACATGACTAGTATCACGCCACTTCTTTCTCGAATCTTCGTGAATTGTCGGGAGATTACTAGATAGGGGGTAGGCTGGTATATATAAGATTGTCACAACGTGACGGGACAATGTGTAGGTAGTGAGTAATTGAACTGCAGTCAGAGAGTATTGTTGAAGTTAACGTTCGTTGTTATAGCGTTTGTTATAGCGCGACTGTTGAAATTAAGTGTATCGTAAAGTTGTATTCGGAAAGAATAAACCAGTTTTATTTAAGAAAGGACTTGTGTCGCTAAAGTTTCGTTGGAACGAAGTTACGGAAAATTAACTAACGAACGGAAGCGTAGCAATATTAATACACACAAACACACCAAAGCACTGACACTGTTAAAACTAATAGTGAGCGACCCCAAATATTTTTAATATTTTAATTATTTTGGTCTAAAAATTCTGTTAATTATACACAAGATTTTTTTCTGCCGAACAATATTCTAAGAAAATGTTTTATTAAACTAAATTATTTAAAATATTTTCTCGGCCTTATTCTAGAACATCTGGAGTTAAAAACACATAGTATGTAAAGAAAATATTGATTTTTTTTTTTTTGTATCACTGCGTGATACGATATACAATGTGAAATTCGTGTAAATATCACCAAAGCTATTGTCAGATTTATTGTGTACCAAAATCTGGTAATGTTTTGTCTTCTGCGAATTGTGTATGGTATCACCAAAAAGCGCTTTGTTGACGATCCGTGAAACTAGAAGATATAACTTTTATAGATGACGAGAGTGCACTTAAGGCCTACCATTACTTTGCAAGTACAGAAAATAAAAAAAGAATAGAGAATTTATGCCTCCTTTCATTTTGATGCGAGTGAAAAACTGTTGGACGCACGTGGTGGTTGTTAGATGTATCAATGTGATTCTCTTTGTATCGCTAAGTTTATGTCTTGCCGATGTCTTTTATTAAATACAACTGTGTAATCAAGGTTCCTTCTAACGCTAGAGGCTAGTTTCCTCCAAGACCCTTATTTCTATTGTGAATAAACTACCGTTTGGAATATAAACCCGTGTTTTTATTTTATATTTTCTTGTAAATATAGATAGGTTTTCATGATAAAATAAACATTAAATTCGTATCGCTGAATATATAGCATATCGGTTATAATAGTATGGTAATATTTTGGCGGAAAAACATTTCACTAATTCAATCGACTGCTACCGGTTAAGGAAGGCATAGAGCTTTCGTTTGTTCGTATAGCATTTCCCGTATGGTAGTAATACAGACTTCGTGATTGGTCAAAAAAAAAAAGGCCGCTCGTAATTAGCCAATCGGAACATCGCTTGGGCTTTTCAGTGGTACTAGTAAAAACATTACTTAATTAATCACATGAGTTACATGTGAGGTCACATGATGTGTAGGAAAAAACTCAAAGCAATAGCAAAATTAATGTTATAAAAACCTAAAGCCAAGGTTGACATATTGTAAGACCGAATGACTTTCTATATATTTATTAATCAAGCAGTGATTATGGTTCCGTTTCTCGTTGTATTGTGGATCAAATTACAGTACAACAATTCACAGGGGTGAAAATGGCAAACACTTGAGTGCATTGCAAAATTTATTGATCGTAATTTTAAGTATTTAAATATTCATGAACTTGAAAATGCGAATATTTCATTCCCGGTCTATGAGAACATTCATTTCAAAACTGAACCACAGGCAAAAGTAATAGAAACCAAGAACGATTTTGCTTAACGACAGTGTGATTTTTATTGCATAATTGATCATTAAACATTTCTCATCATCCAACATAATTAAAAACATATTAATTTCCTGTTATATAATCAACGAGGCAGTCATATTTTGTTATTGTGAGTAATATGTATTGATCAAACTTCTTAATCAGACGATACCAATTGTTACCTTATTTTCCAACAGTAGCTGTTGTTGGGATGGTTCTTTTGGATTATTGGGTACAAAGATAAGTCCGAGTCCAGTTCACTTAGTGATAACAAAAGCGTTTTATTTCTTCGACTACAAGCTCTACACTTACCTCGTTACACGATTTTACGAACTAAAGATAGGAGTAACTACAAATATAACGGTACACTTGCTATTTAACTTGTATTTATAAGTCTAGACACGAATTCAATATTCACGAAATTGAAGCAACGACTAATAAACCCACTAACTCAATAAGCAATATACAACTGAAACAAATACTAATTAATCGATAATTTATTGCAATCAGTTACAGTCTCGCTTAACTCGCGTTTTATATCGTTCGAATCGTCTACTATAATTTAAAAATAAATGTTACGGTTAAACAGCCGTAAATTCGAGAGAATTTAGAAAAATAAGTGAAAGTGTTGTATTAGCGTGTATTGTCTACTATGAAATTAGGCCTGTCAGCTAGCAAAATTAGTTAAGATGATTTGCAGATTTTGAAATTTAAGTTATCATTAAGTAGACTAGGCTTTGCATTCTTCTTGAATATTTTCTAATGTCTAATGACAGGTATAATTGTATTCAGTCATTCTTCTTTTTTACCGAATAAATTAAAACAAATTAAACTGATACAACAATATTTTTCATTGGGCAGAATGTTATGTACCCTTGAGAGACAAATACAAATATTTTTATTTATTGGTTGAAATAAAGAAATGAATTAATTATTGCTTCAAATAGCTCGTTAACCAGTTCTCGACTTTTTATCCTGTTTATTCCATTAGCCAGTTGGTTATATAAACTAGGGAAGAATTAATAAATAAAATACACTCGGCATCTACAACATAAATTTAACAATTAAAACCCACAACCACGTAAAATTATAATTTTGGTTCCGCTTCATGATTTCAACGGTCATAACATCAATTAATATTTATTACATCTGAATTGATTAAGTGTTAACACTTTTCTGGTAATTTTGCAAGATAAATTCTGAATTTAATGTTTTTCAGAATATTTGAAATTCGCAAAAAAACAAATATTTTACCTGACGACGGTGTAACAAGTTAAATGTTATCAACATATCCGAGCTTTTCTGTAATATTGTTTGATTCATACTTTCTGCCTCTTGCTTGTATACCTGGTAATTTATAGTTTTAAGTTATTTTAAGGTGTAACATATTTCTGTTTTGTTTACTTTCATTTTGGAGAGATCATCTGATGTGTCACTGGCGAGATTACGGACTTACAACTCAAATCCGGGATTCGATTCCCAGCGGTGGATAAGGTGTAGATAGCCCATTGTGTAGCTTTACGCTTAAAACAAATAAACAAACATTTTTGCGAGTGCAATTGTGGCGTCATCTGTTTAATAACAAAAGCGTCTTAGCCGTAATGAAAGCAATCGATAACGATAGCTTGTGTTTATATTTGATGTGTAAAATGATGCAAGTTCGATCTTTTAATTATTTAAATAGAAATACAAAAAATTAAGCACATTTCATATTATAAAACAGTGTATCACCCAGAATATTTAGAACATCAAATTCTTAACATAAAGGTTACTTTTTTTTTTTGGTAATTAACACAGCTTAACAACAAATGATTTTAGCCTCACTTACAGTTTGGATGATGTTCTTTTTCAGATCTTCTGAACGGTCAGAAAAAAAAAAGTATTAAAAAGCTTAAAAGAGAGATTGTGTGAGACACGAAAAATTAGTATTGTGAAATATGAGAAGGTTGACACTTTTAAATTAATAACGTTGAATATTATATCACAATAAGACCGATGATACTCAACTCCATCTAATTCCTATACGAGACTTTGGAGCCGATGCTGAACTGTGGTTTGAGTGGTACATAGGGTTGAGAACGATGACATATTCTCTTTATACGGGATGCAAGTCCATCAGGTGTTAAACCTCAGCTGCCTGCTAATAGCCAGTATACAGCTGAGTAGACTGAAACAATTGGGGAAAAGCATCTCGCTCAAGGACACAACAACATGTTGCCTGAAACTCAAATCTTTATGAAATCTCCCTTTATTGGACCAATACGGGTTATAACGGCCTAAAATAAACACGTCGCTAAAATCAGGGTTCAACAACAAAAAACATTTTATTCACAATAACAGCACTTAGAAATATATACAATACTTATCAAAACACAGTTAATAAGTGCCTGCCTTCACACCAATATTAATGAACAATTTATCATAAATATTAATAAATCGGTAATATTGGAATCAGGAAAAAGAACTAGAAATAAAAAACCTAAGCTCCAAAATATATATATATATATATATAAATAACAAAACTAATAATAAAAAAATTAAAAAACTTACGAACTTTACCGCTCGTTATACCAAAAGTCATAACAGAGATTGACTGTGGTAATAGCTCT
>NW_013667487.1:197478-201308 GCF_000517525.1 Limulus polyphemus
AAAAAAAAAACCTCGAACTTTCCGCTCGTTATCCAAAAGTCATAACACAGATTGACTGTGGTAATAGCTCTCAAAAGCGTTTGGGATAGCCCATCTATCAGACAAAATCCAAAAAGCAGATGAGAAACTAGTCAGCAGTCGTGGAAAATTCATTAAGGGTACAGAGTTAAGTGCTAACACCCACAACGTCTCATCTTTTACTGCCTTTCACTGTCTGCAGCCACTTGTAGGAAGGCAGTTACCCTTAAAAAGATGTAATACAGTTAAAGGTAGAAATATGATAAAATCAAGCCACCCAAAGAAATATATTTCTACTAAACAATGCCTACCATCCTCCACCCTTAAAAGTTCTAAAAAACTCCTTAAATTAGAATAAATACCACCCTAATAATTCTACTACATGATACTGCCTTTCAATAACAATAATAATATCGAGTGACAAACAACAATAACTATACCCTTCATTAACTATTTGCTGATTCTCTCTCTCTCTCTCTTAGGGCCCGGCATGGCTAGGTGGTTAGGGCGCTTGACTCATAAATTAAGGGTCGCGGGTTCGAATCCCCGTCCCACCAAACATGCTCGCCCTTTCAGTTGTTATGGCGTTATAATGTAATGGTCAGTCCCACTATCCGTTGGTAAAAGAGTAGCCCAAGAGTTGGCGGTGGGTGGTGATGACTGGCTGCTTACACTGTTGTCTTACACTGCTAAATTAGGGACGGCTAGCGCAGATAGTCCTCGTGTAGCTTTGTGTTTAATTACAAAACAAAACAAACAAGCTTTGCGCGAAATTCAAAACAAACAAACAAACTATCTCTTAGGAAAGCTTCTGTCAGGATATTTATTCACAGAGTAGGTCACAAGAATACATCCTCATGTGATCATAAATTTACATACTCTTCTGCTACATTAATACTATCTGTACGTCACCCCTAAGGAAGCTGGTATCAGTTTCATCATACACATATATTTACTCAAAATACAAATGATTATGTAGAAGGTGAGTTAGCGTTTTAATGCAACTAAAAACTCATAGATAAACTAAACGATAGAAGGAAATAATAAATAAACGATAAACACAACCATAATCATAAAAAAAAATAGATTTTGATATATTTGGTATAGTAAAGAGTTTGTCTCGCAGAAGTGATTATTTTATAAAATGTATTTAAATGTCGCTTGTTTTTTCGTACTGCTTAAGCAACAAAGCTGCACAATGGGCTATCTGGCTATGACTACTTCAGGGATCGTACCTTGAGTTTTAGTGTTATAAGCCTTCGTGCTTATCGCTGAGCCACAGGAGGAGAGGAGGGTCAAATTATATTTGTATTTTAAATCTATGACAAATTTAATAATGCTATCTGTCACTGTCTCTAATTTTGAACCAGAGGGAAAGGGAACCAATCACCAGCACTCCACCACCCATGTCCACACTAAAGAATTGACTATCATTCTTATATCGTACCTACAGCTTTAAGTGTGTGCGTGGGGATATTTCGTGGTGTCTCATCAATATACACCAGTTTATTCAATTGTCTTTTATGCACCAGATAGAGATACTGCATTGGTATCTTGGCGTATGAATAGTAATAGTATAGTATAATACAGTAGTTCCCCAACTGTGGTTCACGACCACACATAGGTCGCGAGAAGACGAGTACAATTACACATAGTTTTGTTCTGGTTTGAAAATTGCCCTGTGTATGTGTTGGTTGTTATGTTGTTTGAGTGTTGTGTGAGGTCGCGTAAAGTTTTAGGTCCCAAAATGAGGTTACCTAGGGAAAAAATTTGGGAAACTCTGGTGTAGTGTATCGATTTACCCATTATTTTTTGCCTTATGAAAAATATTACCACTATGTATCATCACCAATGAATGAAGAGAGTATTTCTCACTGAGATATAAAAAGTTTTTACACATGCATGGCACTTTTTGCATGTAAAAAGGGAGTAAAAATTACTTATTCGTGTTCGTTTATTTTCAGCTTCATAGTCGGTTTATGATATGCAATTTGATTTATATAAAACAAACTATATAACAAACTAAAATAAGGTAAACTTCTTCTTATGCTTCAAAATTTGCTTTGTACATTGTTTCCCAAAATAAATTTGACGCCAAATTTCAGTAACAGCACTTTTAACAAACAAAATGTTGCTATGTATTTCATATAATATTGTTACGACAGCGGATGTCACGTGATGCTAGTAACACGTCATGAGATTCTAGAAAGATCATGTCCGTTCGTGAAGCCTCGAGTGTTCTCCAGACGCCCTCTATTTCGTATATATAAGACCAGCGAGAAGTGACGGCATAGATATAAACTCAATTGTCCGTCTCTATCTCTTCAATCTGCAATTATCAAGCGCGGTAGTAAAGTGCGTGAATCGTGGTGAATTATAGCGTGTGTTTAAGTTAAAGTGACTGTGGAAATTAAGTGTACTGCAAAGTTGAATTGAGAAAGAATAAACTAGTTTTATTTAAGAAAGGACTTGAAGTTTCTCGGAAAGAATTTCTACAAAAAATTAACAAACGACCAAAGACATAACAATATCTTGATATTCCATGAGCAAGTCATGTAAGCTATGTTACTGATCAAGTGTAAGATCTCCATATCTTTGATTACCCAGCTCTTGTGAGGTGGTGAGATATTTTTAAGTGAGGTTTTGATATCAAACTTTCTAATTTTTGTCTCAAAAATAACCGCATCTGATGTTCTTTGATATGGAAATACTATTTGTACAACTTTACATCTTGCAGTGTCTCATCCATATTTGACTCGAATTTTATGGCTTGTTGTGATCATAACTCTAATGATGATAAAATCATAAATAATATTCAACGTTAAACTGGTACACAATTAAAAACATTTTATTTAGGACTAACTATGGTCTTCAAAAAGTTGACGACTCTACATGTTTCGACGTTACAACGTCATCCTCAGGAAGTAGTTTGCGTGAACTTCCATCCAAACAAACCAAACTTATTGCTGTGAAGTCACCAGTACTTACCCTACAGCAGTACTGCGATGACATAACATCTACCCTAGAACTGTAATGTTTCAAGTAATTATCCTAATTATTTGACAACATTAGAACCTATATAAATTCTATGAGATCACCAGCAGCTGTGGAAACTGTTTCAATAACAAAAGGCATGTATTGAGGTCACACAGTTGAACTGAGGGTTTCAACAGTCATTGAGTATATTTAATATCTTTACTTGCAACTTGCCTTACGTGAAATCTGTTAGTCAGAGATGTTATCATGATCGCCAAAACAAAATTTCTTTATAAAATAACTTCTTCGATATTTCGTGAACGAATTCATTGTTTTATAAAATACTTACTTATACATGGGTTGTACGTAGCTAGTAATTAATCTTAATTGTCGTGTATAATTTCTTGATTATCTTTTTTTGTTTCACCACTTGGATGAAAAGAAACACAAAACATCTTCACTTAGACTGCTTATTTTTTCTAGCGGATTTATTTACACAGTCTAACATCGAATAGACATGTACAAATACATATATATATATATATCGAACAAACTGTGGTGATACTGTAGGCCTGGAATTTTGGTCGAGTCACGGAATAATACGTTTTTACAATTATGTCACTATTTATATTCATGTACTAAAATTATTCTTTTTCAATTATGAGGTTTTAATCATTTTAAACTCACCTTATAATAACCTATATTAATTTGGTGTGTGATTAATATTTATTTTTCGTTATTATACAACGGACCAACTTTTTAATGACTATTTTACACATTACTTTTTTTTTTTACCATATGGAAAATTGATATATATATATATATATATATATATA
>NW_013667487.1:202063-204315 GCF_000517525.1 Limulus polyphemus
AAGTAATTCACGAAGACATACTGACTGATTCAATTCTCTATCTTGAAATACCTGTTTTCGATGCTTCACGGAACTTTATAATCTACTTTCGAATATACAACAAATTATTAGTCACATCTGTATAATTTTATAGATGTATTTAACATCACGATTAAGGCTCACAGCTCCCACTAGTGTAGGCAGATTGAGTCGATTGATCCTGAGAATTTTGAAATTACATTTTTTCAAAGATGTATTTGTAAATAGGTACCATCTTTTTACAGGTTTTTTGTTGAAATGTTCTGAAAATTATTGTATTTTGAATAATCACGTTATGCTACAACACCAAATCAGCTCACGCGTACTGTTTGCTTATTCACGTAGTAGTTTTCGATTGCATCTCAAACTAACTTTTTTGTTTTTGAAATTTGGTAGAATGGACGGCAACTGCCTGTTGTAGAAACACAAGTGTAGAGCACGACGTTTCGAAACTCTTCTGTTTTTGTTTGTTTTTAGAAAAAGAAAAAAGAGTAAATAAAAGGGGGATAGTTTTATAGGTTGTAGTGAATGATAATAAGTACAGTAGTTTTATGGTTTGCAGTAACTGAAAGCGAGTAGCTTTATAGTTTGTAGTAAATGAAAGTGAGTAGTTTTATAGTTTTTAGGCAGCGGCAAAGCCATGAACTTAGAAACGGATTAGAACCTACGTATCATGGTTCTGTTAACTGTTAACTTAATAATTTGTTTCATTAAGTGAAGCATAACAATAATTTGGAAGCTTCAATTTCATGATATACAGCATATTTCGGCATTGTACTTAATACTAGAAACACCCATTGTGCTTTGTGATGCATATGTGCACACAATATTTTCTAAAACCAGAGAAACACCATTTGATACTTATCGAGAACTGTATGTTTATCACAACTAGTGTAGGTATAAACTATGTCAGCTTGCTATTATAGAAACATTAAAAAGATAGTTAAATTTAAAATATATGTGTGGCAACATAACTACTATGATCCAATAACAAATATTTATCTATTTATAAATTTTCTCATAATATTCTTACTAACAAACGTTAAGTGTTTAGATGAAGAAAAAACATTTATAATTTGTAAATTTTATTCGAATTATTTTACAGACTAAACAAACTGAACTAATTGTAGTTAAAAATGAGTTAACTTGTGGTTTAAAATTTAAGTCTATATTACAAGTCGAATCCACAACTTTTCCAGCCTTTATCCACTTATAATTTATGGTTAACAGCAAATACACAGCATCGCATTTGTCCATAACCTCCGGATATTTGGCTTTTAATTAGTGCCCAATATTTTCGCATACTACTATCTATTAAGTAATAGAACTAAAATAACGTGCGAGCTGATTTCTCAATCTGGTGCTTTGGCCTCGTGTAACTATGCCTCTGGCTCCCTCTAGCTATCAAGCAAATTACAACATTAAAAATATAGCTTATAACAATATAAAGATAACTGTTTATAAATTTACATGATCATTCTCGAACACGTGAATGATTATAATCAGAAATTACAAGTGACAGTAAGATTATCTGGAAAAAAAGAAATTGTAGCGATTAAAATATTTCGTTTTGTTTATCAAATACTTACATACAGTAGATATCACAAACTATTATAAATAAAAGATGATAAAATAATAGTAATAATATCAATAGTATCAAGAACGAGCATGCAATAATTAATTTTATAGTGAAGAAAATGTGGAAGGGGAAGATAGTCATTAAGCATAGACTAATTTTAAATGTGTTCAACATGAGAAGAAACGTAAGAGAAAATCAACAAGCGTGTTGAAAAAATCAATAGATGTTGACTCACTGAATTACTAATAGAATCTAAGAGCAATGGCGTAGCCGGGGTGGGCATGGCCCCCTTTTATTTTGAGTTTTTCACCAGATTTTCTCTGCATTCCTAATTTCGCTATATAGATTTTTGCAGTTATGTTCTTTAGCTTCAACTTCACGGTTTTCAAAATTCCAAATTCAGCGTAGTCGCGATTCGCGGCAGTTGAGTGACGTCAATAAAGTGGCATGTTACAACACTCATTTAACACATGTAAAGGAAATAATAAAGTTTAACTATTATAAAAATAATTATAGATTGTATGCAAATATGAATGTTAAGACTTGCCCCGCTTTTCAAATTCCTGGATACGCCAGTGCCTAAGAGCCACATTATTTTACAATGCTACTCTAAAACTTGTTACCAGTAGCAACATTTACATTACGTTCCATCGCT
>NW_013667487.1:204814-209569 GCF_000517525.1 Limulus polyphemus
GTAGCTTTGCGCGAAATTCCAAAACTAACAAACAAACAATAATTTTGATAGGTTTTGTTTGCTTCTGCCTTTTGTTCAACTAATAAAGAGTCTATTTCACAAAGAAAGCAACCCTGGTGTTATAGAAGTGCAAAACTTCTGTTACCGTGCTACTTCGATATAAACTTTCACAAAGTTTTATCATTATACAAACTTTACATTAATTTGTTACGTATATCAACACACTCATTAAAATAATCTTTTAGACACGTCAGTGAGTTAAACATATGCATACTAGGCTTCATTAAATTACTGTGTGTTTTTATATCAGTTAGTTATGCTACCTGACACATCATTAGCTATTTAAAGTTTTGCATTCCGCACACTTCAGTTGTTCTTAGAATTTTCCGATTACGTTGCACTATGTAGTATAATATTGTTACGTCTTCGTTTGTTAATTGATATCCCGTAAATTCGTTCCGACGAAACTTTAGCGACACAAGTCCTTACTTAATAAAACTGGTTTATTCTTTCCGAATATAACTTTACGATACACTTAATTTCAACAATCGCGCTAAAACAAACGCTATAACAACGAACGTGCTCAACTTCAATAATACTCTTGACTGCAGATCAATTACTCACTGTCTACACACATATATTGTCTCGTCACGCCGTGACCATCTTATATATATCAGGCCACCCCCAATCTAGTAAATACTAGAGCACTCCCGAAGGAACGGGATAGTTCTAGAAAGCAGGTGGCGTGACACTAGTCACGTGACCTCGCTGACGCAACAATATACAATCAGATGTTGGTTTTGTTGGGATTTAAATATTTATCTACTGCAAGACTGTCAGAGTTTTTACATTATTCTGTCCAGCTCTTCTTTCACTGTCTTGTGCTTTACTTAGTTCTCTTTTCTAGTTAATTTTTCATATAAGATTGTTTGCCAGTTTCCTTTTTAGTTCAACTTCCTGTCCATTTGCAAAGAATGTGTCCCCTGGTAGGACAGCTGTAAGTCCACGTGCTTACAACGCCAAAATCTGGGGTTCAATTTCCCGCAAATAGCCTACTGTGGCTTCGCTCTTAAACAAACAAAATACAAAGAAAATATCGATATGACAAAAAAATATTTCCTCAAAATTCAAGGCACATATTCCATGGACTTTTCTGTTTAATTTAAGGTAAGAATTTTACGTAGACATGGATCACATAAGAATGATTTTCCAGGAAAGGAAAACAAAGAAGCTCCTGTTCTTGTAACCATAACTGCGAGTTGCTTATCAACAACAGCGCCGCTAGTGTAGTAAAATGGCATTAGGCAGCTTTGTATATATGAGGTACTCTCTACCCACTATGGTAGAGGTAACAATCATTAGTTGTATTCTAATTAGTGAAATCCGGCTCTGCAATACAGAGGTATTTTTTAAAATAGCGAGCTATTATACGAAATATATCCACAATCAAGTCCAATATGTTAATTGAATGAGTCTTTATATTAATATTCATTGTCAGAATCTAGAGGTGGGCAAGCCAGACGTTTTCAAGGTCAAGCTTGGTTCTACGAGCGAGCCTAAAAAACATTAATTTGTTTTGGTTGTTAAGCCCAAAGCTACGCGATAGGTTACCTGTGCTCTGCCTACCGCGAGTATCGAAATCCAATTTTTAGTGTTACAAGCCCTCAGACTTACAGCTGAGTCACCCGGAGAGGTATATATATTATAAATAACAAAAAATACTAAAGAAACAGAACAGAAATATAATTATGTATATTTTGTTCAGTGCACACATATTTTGAAATGAAAATAAAAAAAATTCAGCTTTTTTTGTATTTAACTAAAATTATAAATCTGAAATTAAATATGTTAAATACTGTATTTAAAAACAACCTACTGTCCTTCTTTTGCTTCACTCAGATGTAGTTAATTATAAATCTGGCTTGGCACACGCTTTCTTTTTCCTCTTGGATTTAACGTAGCATATCCATCCTTTCACGCTCGCTGTCTCATTAACGCACTAATCTTTACTATAATTTTTTGACTCGTGGCTCACTCGAACAGATTAAATATTTGTGAGCCAAGCCAGAGACAGACGTTCGGTTCGAGCCCGCATTGGCTCGCCCACCTCTAAAACATTATAACACATCAAATAACCACGTCAGCAACAGGGTACCATAAATCACAAAATTATTACACAAGACAAGTTTTACAAAATATCAATCAATATTATACGATCCCTTGACCAGAACTCTGTAATTGAATATCAAAAATTTCCAATCTCAGACAAGAAAATAAGAAAAGAAACATTGCTAATTCAAGTCATAAAATAATACTAACAATAGCAGTTATAATGATAACAACGGACTTAGAAAAAAACAGAAAAAGAAAAGGGTAAATAAAAATACAGCTGAACTGAACGATAGAAAGAAAAATATATAAACGATAAACAGTATAAATAGGAACCACTACATCACATTCCTCGTCTTAAAAACAGTGATGACAAGAGTTACTTTTTAAAGTTCCCAGTTTTTTTCTCATGATATCAAATATCCTCTATACCAACACTAAGTCCCTTCGATGCCCGTGGTGGGCAGAGCATAGATAGCCCATAGTGTAGCTTTGTGCTTATCTTCAAACAAACAAACTGAGTCCATTATGATTTAAATACAGCTATAAAAGCTTATATTTCAAAATTTTTCTTTTTTGGTTTTCTCTTGGTTCCAGCTCTGGCTCAGCTTACTGGAATAGTTCACCACAATTTCCTGCTAGTATGTAGCTAGTCTTCAGTAGTCTACTCTGGGATTTGGTTATAATGTTAACCTACTAATTTGAGCAGGTACATCATCAACAGGATCTGTCAATCAATCAGGGACTGGAACAGGACTTTTATCAGAAGCTGGTGGAATTTTCTGTCTTACTTGTGCAAGAAGTCTATAGTTAACACGACGAATTGGTCGTAACTGTCTTAGGTGCTGTTGACCACTGTCACTAGGCTAAACACTGTGAAACCCAGGAGGGAAGAAAACATACTTATTTATATTAGAAACATGAAATCCTCCTACCACCATATTTAGTTTATACATTAATGTGTTAATAAAAAAATATCCCTTCCATCTTGGAGCAATTTTTGCAGCGAAAGTATTTACTGCAAAAAATATAAGATGAGTCTTTAATAACACCATATCGCCTACTTTGTAAATAATTGTAAATCACTAACAGTTGTCTGCTCGCCATTGTCGTTTCAGGTCATTTTCAACATTGTTCCTTGTTGTCTGAAGAACTTGTTATCGTTTTGTTGTTCGCTCTGCCAAGTTCGAGGTTTAGCAAGACACTCATTCAGAATATCCCAGAGAAGGAAGATGTCACGTCCTAGATGTCGTTTGGCAGGCGTGTAACCTTTTGACTCATGCCATATCTATGCATGTATTAATTAACTAGTTTCTTCATAATAATTTCAGAGTTGATTTGTCCAAGAATATACAATTCAACCTATTTACTGAAATAATATGTATTAACAAACAACTATTACTAGAACTAGATTAGGGTTATCATGTAGATCAGTTAACACAGCAATTGTCGGCGTGTGTAGAACAATTGATCGAAATTCACCACTACTAAATAAAGAATATAATTATTTAAGAAATAACGATTTTATTTACAGTCTCTGATAGATTTTCAGGATATTCTCCAGTTTTTAAATAAGCATATATATGTTTCTAATCATTGTCTTTAGCTTGATCAATAGACAATAGTTCTCTACTACTAGTGATAACAATAGCAAAATAGTTTATCTGACAATTTACTCAGATCCAAATCTGAAATTTCTACCAAGAGATCAACAGGATGCCTGCAGAGAGCATCCGGTAATTTTTCTCTTTTTCTTTCTTAAAAATAATAGAGAAGGACAAATCCTGTAACTTCAAGGACTAATGCATTAGGCAACTGGGTAACCTTGGAGCTGTCTGTAACAATTTCAATTGTTATGTATTAGAATTTCGAACAGTCCGAAGCCGAGTTAACTGATAATTTGAATTTAGTAGTTCAATTGTACTTTGGATTTAATATTTAAATAAATGCCGATATATTAGTCAATTTACGATATTTGATAATTTGAATTTAGTAGTTCAATTGTACTTTGGATTTAATATTTAAATAAATGCCGATATATTAGTCAATTTACGATATTTGATAATTTGAATTTAGTAGTTCAATTGTACTTTGGATTTAATATTTAAATAAATGCCGATATATTAGTCAATTTACGATATTTGCCAACAAGATTGATACACACCGTTTTAACACAAATACGTTTTAATATACACACAACAACACAATTTACAATAACAATTATTACAAATAGTTATTGCAAACAAAGATTTATAAACAAAAGTTTCACAAACTTACAAACAATATAAAATGTTCTTTCTAGTTTGGAAATCCCTTGATATCTTATCAAGGATTTACGGCCCCCCAGTGGCACAGCGATATGTCTGCGGATTTACAACGATAGAATCCGGGTTTCGATACCCGTGGTGGGCAGAGCACAGATAGCCCATCGTGTAGCTTTGTGCTTAATTACAAACAAACAACAAGGATTTACGATGAGTGAGTTAATTTCAAGTCGATGTATATACGATTCGCCGAGAAGCTAGCTAGCATTATCCTTAGCCAGAACACGCTATTTTCCACCGTTGAAGTTAGGTAATGTTTTCGTAAAAATACTAATGTCCGATGAGAATCCGCTGAAGTTAAACGATTTGTAACGTTCGAAAT
>NW_013667487.1:210534-220432 GCF_000517525.1 Limulus polyphemus
TGATCTTGTCACAATTTGTACTTATTTCCTCAGAAGTAATTTTAACTCTTAGATAGTAAGCTTCTGGTTGGCAGAATTTACTCTTCCAAATTTTCAAAGTTAGGTTAGCCTTACAAAGCTTATAAATACTAATTCAATGATTTCGAAATGTTGCCCAGTGATTAACAAGAACATAATAATATCATTCACATGTTAGTTAGAACACTCTTCTCCTCTTTTAAGGACCTTATTCATCAGTCTTCGAAAGGTTTCACATGCATTTCCCCAAGCTAAAATGTGCTACTTTAAATTGAAAAACCACTATCAGCTATAAACGCAATGTTAGACGTAAAGGAATTTGCGATATCCGTTAGATAAATCTAAACGCTGATATATGATGCTCCTGGATGTAAAGTCCCAGTCGAAAAGCAAATAAACAAAATGAAATGTCACAAGCAATTAGGAAATGTGAAAATAAATAAATAATGTACGAATAAATAAGTAAATATACAGACATTTACTTATTTATTTAAATATTTCTATTTTGTTTATTTTGGCGTAAAATATCTTCAAACACTTGAAGCGATAGAAATTGGTTGGCTCATATGATTTCTTAACATTTAATTAAAAAAAAAGAAAGCTTGCAAAAAACCGTTAATGTAGAATTTCTTAAAAATCACTTATAGGATCTATCAGGCATAGATTATATTACTTGAATTATTATATATTTTTTGATTTTCTGGAAATGATTTTATCATCTTTTGTTCTTCTTTTCATGTTTTATACTTTTAAGTAGGGATTATTATTTTGTTGAAAGTTAAAACGTTATTTATGATCGACTAACATAAAACACAGAAATGTATCTGTAAAATTATTCATTTAACGCTGTAACTTACGTTTTTCTTCATTCTCGTTCTATTTGATACATGTGTATAGTGTGTAAATTATGAGAAATCCTGAGAAGATGAAGGCTTTTTATTTATAAATTCTGACGAAACAAGAAACTAAAATCGCAGACATTGATTATTTTTACTTGTCTCAGTAGCTCTTATCTGTAATATGTCTGCATCCAGCTTTATTGTTAAATAGATCTCGTACAGATCGTATTGGTGTTCATAGAAAATAAATGTCTGAACCCATATTATATCTTCTCTTTCAGACTAGAATCTAAATAATAAATATTTTCAATATAAACTGAATCAAATAAAGAAATTTTAAGACATTAGAGGAATACAATCCAACAGTTTAATGTGTCTCCAAAAATTAATTGTCTAAAGATATTAAAATATTTATCAAAAAAACTATCAACTATCTTCCACCAGATGGCGTAATATTTTAAAATTAAAGACATTTAAAATAATCCACACTTTGCACATATCTTCAGTTTATCACCAAAAGTGCAACTTATAAAACAGTATACATATCACAAAATTACTTGATAGACTACCAGAGGGCACCTAAAATAGGGCTTATTGGTTGATTATCGGTATCTTGTTTAGTTGAAAAATCAGTCTCAAAAACTAAAGTGGCGCAAAAAGACAGAAAAATAACCCTTACGTAAGTGGGCCTTGGACAATCTTTATCACCATGACTGAGGACTCTTTTTTTGTTAACGACTGTAGTTTTAAGCTGTTCCCGAACTCTTGACCAAGTGTAAAACAAAAATCTTCAGTTCCATATCTAATATTTTTAGTCGTTGCAACTACAATTTTGCTAGCTGTAGCGCTGCATTAGCCACCCAGTTGTTAAAATAATTAATAATTGATTTGACTAGTTTTTTTTAATAGCAAATAAATTGATTGGTTCCTTGATACATCATTTTGTCAAATGACGGACTGATTACCAGTTTTTGAACAATTAATTCAAGTGGTCAACATTCGCGGCGAATGTAACATGTCTCCGCCACGCAATCCAAACATGGCCAATTTTGATACCAGAAAAATCGCAAACTGTCTATATCTCTATGTGGGATCTGCGAAGAGCATCTTTGTATTAAATTTCAAATAAGTCGGTCGAAATAAGGTTAAGTAATTGACCAAAAACTTTAAAATTATGGATTTATTTAACCTTTTCACAACCCTAAAATGATCAAAAATGGGCATATCCCACATTCTTGTATGTATATATATATGGGAGTTGTAAAAAAAGTATATTTGTATCAAATCCCATGTAAATTGGTCAAAATACGGCAGAATATTTGTCAAAACTCCTAAAATTATGCTTTTTGTGACATCTTGACCCCCTATGATTACTAAAAATGAGCAAGTCGCAATTTGTGTTTGTAAATGTGTGGGACCTGTAGAAAAGTATCTTTGCACCAAATCTCATGTAAATTGGTCAAAATATGGGCGAATAATTGAACCCAAACTCCAAAATGATGCTTTTTTGTGAGCTCTGATCCCTCTAAAAAGACTCAAAATGGGCAAATCCTACTTTTTTCATCTCAATATGTTGGGAGCAAAACTTTTCATCTTGATTGCTGTAAATATTACTACACAGGAGCCCAAAGTATACTTTTTTTTACCTTTGATCCCATGAAATCCTTTAAAAGACCTAAATAAATAAAAAAACGAAAAAGTGTCCGGTCGTATTGGACCAAGATATAATCCTACCATTAAGAAATTAAGGAATAGTAGTCTATTGAAAAGTGTTTGGAAGAACAAGAAACAATATAAAAACAGTATGTCTCTATGCAGAGACATAATAGAGGAAGTATCGATAGGTAGTAGGTATAGTATTACACTATTAGAAATATGAGGTTGGTTTTACTATTAAGGGAAATTGTAACATTTTACTTATCAAATATTTTATTATTTATGCTAATTTTAAGATGAAAATATAAAGTTATTACACGATAATAACAGAGAATTACACTAATAGAGCATTTTGGTTTTCTCAGGTTCACTGACTTCCCTGTGAGTAACTGAGTAGGAGCCGCAGAATAACGGGAGATTTGATAGGAAGTGTTTTACGGAGTACGATCTAAATTATCTTAACTTCGACTGAGTTTGAAGAGACTGGACATAATGAAACAATCTTTATTTAAACATAGTCATACCTTTTAAAGGTAAGTGTATTTTGCCACCTCTGAGGTGTGTACATAATCACTGTATGCATATTGTTCCAGACTGAAATTACATAGAATTTTAAAGGAAAAAACAGGCACCACTCCCATAGACGGTCAATCTTACTACAATACAAAGGATGTTGTATCCTTGAAGCATCAGCTAGCCTGCCAGTGGAAAAGATCATTGTCGTTTTCTATACAGTATGCTCTATATTACAGCAAGCTTTCTCAAGAGAAGATACTTGTGATACCCTAGTTGAATAACCTAGTTCCGCGAGTAAGTAAGACGAACAAAACTTAGTAACTTCCTTTACAGACAATCTACATTAAAAACACGTTCTCAATACATATATAAATTTTAAGAATTTTATATATATTAAGGAAGGATTAAAAAAAACGTGGTGTGCTTGCATACCAAAGCATGCAAGCTCGTCTCCCATAAAGATGTTCTTGTGAAACATCAAAATACTCATATTCTGAGGCTGGCTCTTTCGAATTTTGCTTTAACGTTAAAAAATGCACGTTTTTAATCTCTTATATTGACATTTCTAGCCATATACATCAATTTGTATCAGTTTATTTTTGTATGTTTAATTAATCCTTGCCAACTGACTTAAATGTTAATCAGTTTTCCAAGAAACGTGATATTTTTAGTTAAATATTTATAGGAGGAAATGCCATCAAACTCACCCGCGCTCATTGGTTAAAGTAATACTACACCATCCAGTTCTGTTTCATATGACTAGAAAATACCATTACCGTTTCTTAATATACTCATCGGCTGACAAGAGAGAAAAATGACCACAACTGTATACAGAAAACCCACCCACACGAACAGATACTTACACTTCCAGTCCTGTCATCCAACCTCGATAAAACGTGGTATAATCCAATGCCTAAACAAGAGAGCAGAAAACACTTGCTATAAGACATCCTCCTTCATCAAAAACTCCCTGAAGAAGACCACAACAGAAAGAAAAGATCAGACAAACACTACCACTTCTACTGTTTACCTCCCCTACCTGCAAAATTTCAGTGAAAAACTCAAATGCATAGCCAATAAATTCAACATAGAAATCTGATGGAAATCTTACAAGGTATTACGGTCCATTCTGGTAAAAAACAAACAGCAACCTACCAATGAGAAACACAAAAACGTCATTTATGAAATTCCGTGTTCCTGCAACGAAACATACATTGGAGAAACGGGAAGAAGACTCGTGACAAAAATAAAAGAACATAAAGACAGTACAAGACTCATGAAAACACAAAATTCAGCCATTGCAGAACACGCCATGCCAACTGGGAAAAAACTAGAATCATCGACAGAGACAAAGTTTGGAAGACAAGACTTGCTTACTTACTTTCTTATGTGGCAGGGGTTCAGTTGGAAGAGAGAGAAGACAAGAGACTTTTCACCCCAACTGGGGTGCTCAGGAACACTTTGTTCCTTTTCAACCCCGCTCGTGGAATGTTAGTTCTTGTGATTCCGGAGGAAGAAAAGGGGGGTAAGGAGACCGGCAACAATGAAAAAGTATAATATTAAATTTTCATCCCCTTCATTTTCGTGTTTGGTGTTCGAATGCTACAGGAAGACACCAGGCACGGGAAGGCGTTCTTATGTGTGTGTGTGGAATTTGCAATATTTTCTTGATGTTGTACTAATAATTTATTGCTAAATGATTAATTGATTTTTTTAAAGTAATTGTTAGATTAATTAATTTCTTAACTAATCAACAACTCGCTCAGGGTGGGCGGGAACCTATAAGTTCTATGCCCCATATTTTGGCGTGGGAGGAAAACCGGAGTACCTGGAGAAAACCCACTTTCACAGGGCAGACGCCGAATAATCTATCTGTCCTGTGTCCAAGCTGAAAAGAGAAAGAAAATGATTAGTCTTGACTAAAAACATACATACATTCGGTTAGCCATCATGTGTGTAGAGGTTGTATGGGGAGATGTGTTTTGTAGGGGCGCCGGCAATTTTACAGAGTGTGCTTATCAGGTTGTTTATATTTTCTGCTTTTGTGTAATACTTATGCGCTAGATCAGTTCTATAAAACTATTAACTTTACACCAAAATAACTGCCATAGACCATAGAAACACGGAACAACTTCTGTGACAGTCTCGATAATCTTAAACCTGACCCATCCACCTTTTGGAAAACTTTTAAAAGCATATGCCGAGAAAACAACTATATAGGTAACACCTCATACGAAAACTCCACTTCAGCTATCGATAAGCAAAAATCAGATCTGTTCGCACGTTACTTCGAAAAAAGCATTTGTTACCCCGCAGGACGCTATATTCAACAGTAGGCACGAAGAGAAAATAAACTCCTTTATTAGCGATAACACAAAATCCTTTTCTACCTCTTTCCCGGTTAATATACACCAGCACCAAACTTCCAGTTCACGACAGGACATATCAACCTCTATAACCACACCTGAAGTCAAAATCCACCTGAAAAATCTCAAAAAACAAAGCTCCCAGCGAAGACAAAATCCCCAACATAGTTTTTAAAAATGCATCACCCCAAACTTCTAACACATCTCACAAATTTATATAATTTATCCCTTTTTTCTGGTTATCTCCCTAATGCATGGTAATCAGCTGTCATCACAGTTATTCCCCCCAAAAAAGGAACACAATCCAAAATTCCAAGTGATTTCAGACCCATCATCTAAATCACAGACAAACATGTAGAGAAAATTATAACAACAAGGTTACTATGGATGCTAGAAAACAACATACGGTCACACATCCAGAACGCAGGACGCAAAAACAGACAAGCTGCAGACCACCTCGTACGATTAATAGACACCAGATTTACTGGATTCAATAAATTACAAGCCGCTATTGCCACTTTCCTGGACGTACAAAAAACTTTTGACATGGTCTGGCACAACGGACTCAAATACAAACAAACAAAATACAAACCACATTCACAAAATGGATATCTAATTTCCAAGACAATAGATCCGAGCAAGTTAAAATTAACACATCACTCTCACAACCCTTCACGTTTAACGCAAGTGTACCGCAGGAGTCTGTCTTAAGCCCGTTGTTGTACACACTCTTCGTTAACTACCTACCACAGCTAACCACGCCCTCACAATTTGCTGATGACATAGCATTATGGAGCACCTCTTGGGACCCCCCACTAGCGGCAAAGAAAATTCACAAAGCCCTTGACAAAATCACACAATGGTGCAATAAATGGAGAATAATACTCAATCCCACTAAAACCCAAGCAATCATACTTTTCCGAAGGCTAAACAAAAGAATAAAGCGTGCCAGGTTAGCTAAACTAAGCCTTTACAATAACCCATCACATTATCTAAATCTGCAAAATTTTTAGGCATAACTATCAACCCTAAACTAATATATCACACAATTTCAAGGAAATCAGAATAGCTTACCTCCACAAGATAAGTCATCACACTCTCGTATGCAGACCACAGATAATAATGTACATTTACAAGACATTTATCAGACCTTTAATAGATTATGGTTCAATGATAACATATAACATGAATCAAAACCAAATTCTGACACTTGAAAAACTTCAAAACCGGGTAATACGTCTTGCCAACCGCCTCCCTCACTACACACCGGCATGCTACATGGAAAAACACACTTCACTACAAGCAGTAAAAGAACGCTTATCTAAACTTGCTACTAAATACTACAAAAGATCCACCTACCGAAATTCACTCGCAACTGAATAACACAAAATTGCCACTACCTCCAAACCATGGTGCAAATACCTATCCGCATACAACATGATACATAACATCACTAATACCTATCCGCATACAACATGATACACAACATCACTAATACCTATCCGCATACAACATGATACACAACATCACTAATACCTATCCGCATACAACATGATACACAACATCACTAATACCTATCCGCATACAACGTGATACACAACATCACTAATACCTATCCGCATACAACATGATACACAACATCACTAACACACCACAATGATCTGTAAAAGTAAGAAGAAGAGTATATGATATTTTATGTATAACTATTTCACTTTTTAGTCTCTTTTCAGTTCTTCATTTCTTCACTCGGGCACTAGCCGGGTTTTTTTTTTTTTGGTCCCGGCTAGTGAAAGTGGGTTTTCTCGAGGCATTCCCGCTTCCCACCACACCACACTCTTAGGCATTGGATCTATAGATCCCAGCCATGGCACTTGGGTCCATTGATCCCCGTCAGGCCCTGTAAAGGCCCGTTTGATTTGTTTCAATACATTGTCAACAATGATTCTCGACTTGTTTCTTCTGCAATAACAACCTGCCTCTGCTACGCCTTCGCCTTCACTTCCGCCCACTTGCCTAAATATTACCACCAATGCATGTGTGTATATATGTATATGTATATATGTGTGTGTATTCAATTTTGATTTATTTATATATATATATTTATTATTCATTTTTTTCACCCACTTGGCCTGTTAGAACGATGACTACTTTACGAACTTTTAATCCTCAACCTCGTGCAGGGTGAAGGAGGATTGCTAATCTTCGATCACTCTTGGTGATTGATAGTTTTCTCTAAACTATTAACTCTACACCAAAATAACTGCCATAGACATTCACACAGTGACCTGAAGACGAAAGGCGGAAGACTATCGAAACGTCGTCCTCTACACTTGTGTCTCTACAACGGGCAGTTGCCGCCCATTCTACAAAGTTTCACCATTACATACCACACTAACAAATATAAATTTATGTTTGGTAAATCTTTAAATCTAACCTGCTTAATATAGGTTTCTGGAAAATAAAAGTTCAGTGATTTATAATTAATTATATCATACCTAAGTGCAAACAAGCATAAATGTCTTCGTACATTGAGAAGCTCTAAATTGATTAAAAATTGTAAAGGAAGCCTTTTTTACAGTTAATTAAGCAGTATGTAATTATTTGTCATTGGGGATATATAGAGATATATTTTATTTTACTGAAACAAGTAAATACGCGTAGTTGTAATTTTCACGGGGACACGATGGAGATTTCGCCGGACTTTTTCAAAGATGTAATACTTTTAAAACCGTCATTCTTACCCCAGCTACAGAAAGTTTACCCCTCCCACACTTTTAAAACCGAAGTTTCGCCACTGTAAAAACACGACCTTCTTAAATAGAACTAACCCTAATCGCATTCCATAGTTTTTATGGAAAACTAAAGATCATTCTACTGATTTGCAAACAAATAAATAGCCATTTAATTGATGCATGTAAATATAAAACTACCTACTTTTATCCGAGTCTTATCTTGAAAAGCTGTAAAAGTGTGTGTTTTTAATATCGCGCAAAGCTACACGAGGGTTATCTGCGCTAGCCGTCCATAATTTAGCAGTGAAAGACTAGAGGGAAGGCAGCTAGTCATCACCACCCACAGCCAACTTTTGGGTTACTCTTTTACCAACGAATAGTGGGATTGACCGTCACTTTATAACGTCCCCACGGCTGAAAAGGCGAGCATGTTTGGTGGGACAGGGATTCGAACTCGCAACCCTTAAGTAGCGAGTCGAGTGCCTTAACCACCTGGCCATGATGGGCCAAGCTGTAAAAACTTCTATCATTAAGAAACACGTTTTTGTGACCTGTTTATAATTTCTAAAATACGTTCCAGTTTTGAAATTCTTTTCAAAAAGTAATTTTAGTTGTCAATGAAACATATTATCAAATTAGATTGTCTCGGGACTTTCTATGATAACTAAGTTCTAGCATTTTATTAGGTAAAGACTAATAGTGTTAAATACCGACCATCACCTTCATAGTTACTGAATTTTATTTAACGTATGTACTGGCAGTTTGTCCAGTGAATGTGTATTTAAATTATCGAAAAATGTAAGATATATGTATATTAGGGTGATATTTTCTACTTATTACCCATAAATCATAATTAAACTGTCATATAATTTAAAGTTTACCACATAGAAACATTTGACACATTCTGCTGTAGATGTCCATGGCTTTAAAAAGATTAGACTCTTCCATTTAAAGTGTCAGCATGAACTTTAGTCTTTACAGGTAATTGTATATCAAAATACGTAGTTTTGTTTTTAGCTGTACCACATAATGAATTACTGAAAATCACAAGTTCAAGCAATACAACGAATTAGAGAAGCTAAAGAGTGAAACGACTTCCAATTTGATTTGTATGATTAATATATAGAAGGTTAAGAAGTAGCGATGTTAAGTAGAACAACCGAAGGTGGACGGAGGTTTTCACCAATGAGTGTGTGTGTGTGCGTTTATCAGAAGATTTCTCGAAAACGACTTCATGGATTTGGACGAAAGTTGGTATACACTTGGACTCTGACCCAACTTAGAAGTTATTAGTTTTTGTATGGTCAAGGTCACGAAAGTTCAAAATATTCTGATCTGTTAACATGGGAACAATATTTTCACACTATTTTTGTTTATAACTCAGTCAAAAATGATCGAATTTTGATGAAACTTGGTGAACATATGTACAATATTGTTCCTCATTGTCCTGCCAAAAATAGTTCGTGTCCGTTGATAACAACGGACATACGGACACGTTTTCGTATTTTTTTGAGAGCCGAATATGATCAATGCTGCGTGGCGAGGGGTATGCGCTCTATTGGGTTCCCCTCTAGTTAACCCAATAGTCGTTTAATCAAAGTTAAGATTAATAAATTAATTCCCTTTAGCGCGATTCGATAAAATATATATTGTTACGTCTCTGTATATTCGTTTGTTCATTTTCCTGCGATACAAGTCCTTTCTTAAATAAAACTAGTTTATTCTTCCTCAATACAACTTTGCATTACACTTAATTTCTCTATCCTAGGTG
>NW_013667487.1:221432-226781 GCF_000517525.1 Limulus polyphemus
AGTAAATCATCCTTTAATGTATTTAATTCGCTTTGAAATTTACTAACGTTTTCCATTTGTGTACTCTGGCTTTCTCTCAATTGTTGGAGACTTTCTTGTTTATTTTCTTTCTCCTCCATCCACTGCTGTAATCTCTCTCTCTTGTTTATTATGTTGTTCGAGTTGCAACTGTTGCACGTTTTCTTGCCACTGCTGTAATTTCTCTTCTTGTTTCTTTTCTCGTTCTTTTTGTTTCTTTTCTTTTTCCTCCAACAACGTTTGTAATCTCTCTTCTTGCTTCTTTTCTTTTTCCTCCAACAATTGTTGTAATCTCTGTTCTTGTTTATTTTCTCGTTCTTCTTGTTTCTTTTATTTTTCCTCCAACAACTGCTGTAATCTCTCTTCTTGTTTCTTTTGACGTTCTTCTTGTTTATTTTCTCGTTCTTCTTGTTTCTTTTGCTGTTCTTGTATTGCTGCCATCAAATCTGCTAAGCTGTAGTTTGATTTGCCACTTCCCGTTTCCATTTTTTTTCTCTTTTCAATCCCACTTCTGACACCAATTTGTTATGTCTCTGTATGTTCGTTTGTTAATTTTCCTGCGATACAAGTCCTTTCTTAAATAAAACTAGTTTATTCTTCCTCAATACAACTTTGCAATACACTTAATTTCCACAGTTACTTTAACTTAAACACACGCTATAATTCACAACAATTCACTCACTTTACTACTTGACTCTGTATAAATCTCTGCATCTGCTATCCTCGGTTCCCACCGACCGTAACTGCTGTCTTTGGTTCCCCACTCTCCCTCACTCGTTCGTTTTTCCTGGCAGTTATTTAGATTTAAAAATCATTATTTCCGAAGAAATAATTACTAATCTGGGGTGCTCGAAGATTAAACAATCCTCCTTCACCCAGCTCGTGGTCTAGGAATATGGGCTTAACTTGGGAAAATAGGAAATTAATGCAGACGAGGTATGTAATTTTAAAAAGGTAAAGAGAGAGTAACTGTAGACAATAAAAGTGATGAGCAAAGTAAACTAAACTAAACGGCCGATATCGGACAGATGGTCCATCAGGGCGGCGGGGATCTAAAAATCCTATGCCGAGAATTTAATGTGGGGGAAACGGGAGTACCCCGAGAAAATCCACTTTCACTGGTAACGACTGATTCGTTACCAGTGCCCGATTAATGAGAAGAATTAAGTAGGGAAGGCAAAGTGAAGTCCGTTGCTGGGGGTTGATTAGTTTTGAACCTGTTGTGGAGTCTCCTGGAGTTTATCATGGTTTTAAATTGGCACAGTTTCTGGTTCAGGGCAGGTGGTAAAGGCGTGGAGTTCTCAGTGTCGTTGGTGAGTGAGCGGAGGAGGCGTCGATTACTAAGGCGTTCGGTGAGCTTGACGCCGATGATGTAGAAAGTGGCTTGGGGCTGGGAAGCGTGTTGTTGGTTTGTTGATAGGCGTCGATGGTAAATGGTGGCTGGGTCTGGGTGCCTTTTTTCCTCCTGGTAGTGGTGGTTTGGGTAGACATATCTTGTGTTTCAGGAGTGGGTTATGTTTGAATAGCTTGGGCTGTAGAGTACTGATTGGCGGTGGTTTTCTTCTGGGTGTTGTGAAACGTGGGCTTGGGGGGTGGGTTAGGAATGGTATGGGGTGGGTGAGGCTTGCGATAAGGTTTTTCTGCCTTGAAGTGATGATAATCAAGGAAGCAGCCGTGGGTGATGATGAAATCTGCTGTATTTTTTTGAAGTCGTGACAACTTTCGTAAACATCGAGGGTGAACCTGTTTTCTTTGACTGGATACGGTGGACTGCGTGGATCGTTGAGTTGGTTGTAATTTTCAGGGCTTGATGTATTTCTTCTGGCGTAAAGGATAGATGAACGTTCCGGAGAAATATTGTGTGAAGACTGGCATTGCTTTTGTGTGGTTCATATCAAATTTGGATTTCGAATATTTTTGTATTGAGTATTACACATAGCATTACATAGAAATCAGTAGCAGCAATGAACGCTTAAGCACCTTAGGAATAAGCTTGATAATTATCTGCCATAATACATATTTTTAAGAATTTGCATGCATTAGATCTAGGTTGTTTTGCAATTTCTCTAAAGTATGTTTAGGATTTGTGGGATTTTGCTATTTCACATAAAATCGCCTAACCTAGTTGTCCCCCCGGTGGGTCAGCGGTAAATTTAAAACGCTGAAGTTAGAGGTTCGATTCTCCGTAGTGGACATAACAGATTACCCAATGTGGCTTTGCTCTAAAACAAACAGCAACTGACTAGCTAACCTAGTTAGTACTGGTCTAATCAGTACTAACCTAGTTAATTATGGTCTTGTTAGTTCTGGCCTATTCAGAACTGGCCTAATTAATTCTATCCTAATAAGTTCTAGTCTAGTTAATTCTATTCTAGAAAGTTCTAGCCTAGTTAATTCTGGCCTAGTCGGTGCTAGCGTAGTTAGTTTGGACCTAATTACTGCTATCCTAGTTACGTTTGACTTAATTAGCATTATCCTGGTTAGTTCTTACCTGGTTTCATGATACTAAGAAATCATGCATGATCAAAAATAAGATGAATCACAAAATATAAAATATGACAACCCAAACTCAACTGGAAGATGAGCTTTCTTTGTTTCGAGGTAAAATGGAAGTCAGTGACCCCATGGGTATCTATAGCAGCTCATCGTGACAAGTGATTAGGTTGGTTTTCATATATGTGTCTGACTTTCATTGTACTAAAACACAATAATAGGACAGTATTTGAATTTTCAACCTGAACAACACCTTAAACGATACAAGGATTAATTGGCCAGAGCAGAGGCCACAAGATTTAAGCATAGCCATTCCTAATTTAGAGTACTGACTGAAAGAAGGACAATCAGTCAGCAGCAGCCGCTGTCTACATGGCTAATCTTAACCAAATAGTGAGATGACTGTCATGGTTATAATGCCCCACAGCTGAAAATGTGAAGTGCGTTCAGAGGCATAACGCGACTTGAACCTTGGACCATCTAATCCGCAGACTAGATCAAATCCAGCGCAGAGTAGGGCAGGGAATGAGAGTATACAAAACGTATTACTCTGGATCAGTAAGAGGAGACGTAGATATATATATATAAATATATATTATTTAGTATTTCATTAACAATAATATATAATTACAATAATATATAATATTATATCATAAATTATGATTTATAATAATATACAAGTTTAAAAAATGTTTAAATGAAAAAAATAGGAAGTATGAATGGGAGCACTAAAAACTAGGGAGATAAAATAGGAATGGGCGGAATAACATTACAACACTTGGTGGTTTTTTGACACCGTACAACCTCAAAGTGGATATGGCCATCGTTCCGCCCATTTCTACTTCGTGTGCTTTTTTTGTAACTTCGTAATTGTTCAGACTAAATGAAAGTGTATATGGCTAAATTTCTCTGTTGTAAACTTTGTTTCAGCAACCAAGTACACATATACGTATGTAATCAAATTACCTCACCCTAACGAAATGCTCGGTATCATTAAACTGAAGCTTACATGAAGAATTGACAAGTAACTCATCCAATAAAGATGTGTTACACTTTAAACTAGTTTCATACATAAATTCTTCATATTTAGCGCTATATGCTTTCACACTGACCGCTGAACCACCGGGAGGCAAATGTTCGAATGAATTCAATTCGTTAGCATCAGATAATCAATCCATTTCCCATTAATTGAAAGATAGTTTGTTTATGATCGAATGCAAATCTTGACTTTCTAAGTTTAAACTTGTTACTTTTGATATTTATCCTATCTACTTTTAATATTTATCCTATGTTACGTTTAATATTACCATGCTTCTATTGAAATAGGTCCCACGAGCTGGATATCCACGTTTCTAAAAAAATTGTTTTAAATATTTAATTCAAATCACCTCTGGATTTTCAACATTCTTGTTTAAAAGCTCATATTTTAATCTCTTCATGATAGCTCAAACCGCTTTAAGTAGTTATCAAACTAATTAAGTAAGTAAAACCACAGACTCAATGAGACTGGTGTTAAAATATAATCTTTACCCATTTTTCTCCATCACGTACAGATTTTTCACAAAACTTCATAACGCAATATATAAAAGAAAGACCACAACACGTAGTTTTGAGACTAAAAGACGTAGATATCACACAAAAAAAATCAGAATGAATGAGGATGCATATTCGTTTTACATCAATGTTCTTCCCTTTTCTTTAGTTTGTTTGTATTTTTGTTAACAAACATAATAACAAACATTGTTCATTTTGGTAAGCAAAATAATAATTTGATCTAAATAAGAGATTTTCCCGATTTGTAAAAAAATCCTTACGTGATAGAAAAAAATTGATATTATTTTCGAAATCTACGTAACTGAATTATAGAAAATACATTATTAAAACCAACCAACTTTTATGAAGTTTAAATTCGCAGGCCTGTGTAATCTTTGCAGGGTCTTCTAAGAAAGTAGCCACGCTAAAGTTTTCGTGCTTTAATTTATACAACTTTTTTATTTGTTGTCACCTTATTTCATTCAAAATCTCATTTGTATTATATTCAATCACGTTATACAAATATACAAAAAATCTAAATTTGAGACCACTTCTTTAAAATTTTCTACATCATTCACACTGTTTTTTGCAACTGTTTATATACTTTCAGTTTATGTGTCAATTCTAATTTTAAAAACTTATTTTGTGAAAACCAATAATATTAAGTACATCTTAAGTTATAGTTAGCCAATTTAAACTTCAAAACTTCGGAACCAAAGCATATTGTACACATTCACTTAAGAAATTAGCATGCAATCTCCTTTTCTGTACTTTTAAGTAAAATTTTTCAATAATCTTAAATTTTTCAACACATCTTCATTATATCTTTTATAAATGATATAAACCAACGAAATATTTTTAGGAAAATGTAGTCTCAGGATAAATAATATAATCAGTGAGTGTTACGTATTGTTACGACAACGGAAGTCACATGACGCTAGAAGCATGCGCGCAGGACTTTCTAGAAGGATCATGACTGTTCCTAGCAACTCTAGTCTTTTCTAGGCGCCCTATATTTTAGTATATAAGCCCGGCAAATACAGAGGAGATACAACTGCAGATAGGGAGATATAGAGACAGATAATCGAGTCAAGTCCTAAGTAAAGTGCGTGAATCGTTGTGAATTATAGCGTGTGTTTAAGACTGTGGAAATTAAGGGTATTGCAGAGTTGTATTGAGAAAGAATAAACTAGTTTTATTTAAGAAAGAACTTGTATCGCTGAAGTTCTTCGGAAAATTTTTTACGGGAAATTAACAAACGACCAGAGACGTAACAGTATTATAATTTCAAATCATCTGAAATTG
>NW_013667487.1:227143-229073 GCF_000517525.1 Limulus polyphemus
AATGATGTTTTAGATTTAGTAGTTGAATAAAAGCCGATATATAGTCAGTTTATGATATTTGCCAACAAGACTGATACACACAGTTTTCTTTTAACACAAATACGTTTTAATATACACACAACAATACAATTTACAATAACAGTTATTACAAATAGTTATTACGAACAATGATTTATAAACAAAAATTTCACAAACTTACAAGCAATATAAAGTATTCTTTTTAGTTTGGAAGTTTCTTGATATCTTATCGAGGGTTCACGATTAGCGAGTTGGTTACGAGTTGATATAGGTACAATTCACTTCGTAGGAAGGTAGCTAGCCCTGTAGTTCTCGCTGATCATACGCCTATTAGAGATTGAGTTTCCACGTTAGGTAATTTTTTCGTAAAAGTATTAATGTCCGATGTGAATCCACTGAAGTTGAATGATTTGTAATATTCGAAATTTATAAACGTTCCTGGTCAATATATCTGATGTTCCCGATTAATAAGTGTTAATCACAATTATAGCTTACGAAATTTATAGCACACTGACTATAGCGAACTAATAGTAGATACTCTCTTTGGCGCGGCGTGTTGGTTATATTTCTAGCCGTGTGGAGGCGTTCTAGAAAATTCAGATACGTAACAATACAAATTTAAGCGTTTTCGTACACACATATATTGTTGATTCTTACTCTCGAGAATTTTCTACAACTTTGGAGAATAGGCGGGAGTTTCGCAATACATATTTAACTGTATAGGCTGTGCAAGTTTCTAAATATACATTTAATCTAAACAAACCTGATATTAAAATAAATATATAATAACAAATTCGTTACGGTCAGATTATATACATAATTTCTCATAAATTATAAAAAAATACTATAAATACAGCACCAGACATCAAAAGGGGAAAAAATTCTTTAAGAAAATCTCACAGAGAAAAAAATACAATAAATAAATTAATATACATACAATTAAAATCTTCAGAAGTTAAAAGCCACACACCCCTACAATCTTCTTTAAAATTCCACAAGACTGTTTCTTTTTCACCAATTGCAACATCTTCTCAATACTGCATATGTAAGCGTTTGGTTTTACTAAAAACCGTCCTCAAACAATGATAAATTCATAGTTTTAGAAGCAAAGGTGAGCTGTTTGATTCACATTTAATTCAGGATGCACCTTGTGTATCCACAGGTTCTCTTTTGTGCATGTGTACCAACCTGTGTGGACTTTGAAGAAAAAAGAGACAATTATTTAAAGCTCTGGATACAATTATGGTAATCAACAGTTACAGTGGTGATTTTAAAGTGAAATTATCACAAACTGTATTGTAATATCAAAACAGGAAGAATAATTCGTCTTATCAAATTGTGTTCTACTGATCCAGCCTTTGTGGCGAAATAGAGACAATTATTTAAAGATCTGGATACAAATGTGATAACCAACAGTGTAACGAACATTTGTGTATATGTTTGGCTGGTTTTAATATATTATTTTTAAAAAAGTGGGCTGTTTGTCGTTTGTTTATTGTTGAAATTTATCGCCAAAAAATCACAGACACCTACTGAAAAGAATCCGGCCCATACATAACACCTTACAAAATTAAATAATTAATTTTCCAGAATGTTTTTTATTCTGTTACTGATATTCTTGCACATCTCAATGATGCTCTTTTTTACCTCGTTGATGTTTTCCTTTCTTTACTTTGTCAATTTTGTCATTATAACCTTGCTGTACTTCAATTGTATCATTTTAAGATTGTTACGTCTCCGTTCGTTAGTTAATTTTCCGTAAAACTTTTGTGACACGAGTCCTTTCTTAAATAAAACTGGTTTATTCTTTCCGAATACAACTTTACGATACACTTAATTTCAACAGTCGCTCTATAACAAACGCTGTAATTCTCAAAGAACGTCTCACGTGCCCAACAATATTCTCTCTGTC
>NW_013667487.1:229260-231000 GCF_000517525.1 Limulus polyphemus
AGGAAAGGACGTGAATGTACGAGAATGACGTGGCGTGATACTAGTCACGTGACCTCGATGTCGTAACAATATCTCTGTACTTCTTTCCTGTCCTCCTTTATTTCTCTAAACTTACTGCTGTATCTTTCTGTACATCTCCAATAGATTCATCAATATTGTATTCCATTATATTTGTTTTTTATTTATTTTAATTCTTCTTTAAACAGCATGCCCCTTCTTTGAACTCGACTCTTAAATTTATGTCACATTCTTCCTGGTCTTCTTTTAATTTTATACCTATTTCCTCTAAATCTTGTCTTAATAATTTCAACTTCTTAAGTAATGCTACACTCTCAGTCCTTGATATCGTGGTCACCATCTTCACAGTTGAAACTCAACTCAAGTATATTCAAAGTTCTGTTTTATATTGACTAAAATAAACCCTCTTCTGACACCAGTATTTTAACATCGTTCATTTGTTAGCTGGTTATTTCAAATTATCTTGTAAAAATATTTCAGCATCCAATCCATACAAAGTTGCACACAACGATAACATTGATTTATTTCTTCCTTTAATGTTTTTACAATGTGATAAGTTGTAGGCCACATTTACGAATAAAACTAACTGTACTACCATAACACTGAAAAAAATCAACTTACTTATACAGAGTAACTCAATATGTGTGATAGCTAATTAACACTGATCCAAAATTACAACATTAATAGTATGACTTATAATGTTATAATTGGAAATCAGAAAACTGTAGTAGCTATACTTTATGGTTGTGAATTCGCTGTAAACAGATTGAACTAGAAGTGCTGTAATAATTACCAAAAACTAATTTTAGGGACATTTTGATTAGAAAGTTAGAAAAAAACGACTTTTACATTCGAGATAAGAGAACTTTTATTTTAACCAACATTTCGCCTCTGCGGCTTGTTCAGAGCTAGTACATAAAACTTCCTAGAGAAGCCGCAGAGTCGAAACATCGGCTAGAATAAAAGTCCTTTTATCTGGAGTGTAAAGGTAATTTTTCTAACTTTATTATCAAAATGTGTAAATCCCGTTAGCACACACTACAAATTCTGAAAGACAACAAATAATTTTGAGGATTTTTCCGTTGACTTAAAAGCTTGTATGTTATGCCTGTAACTAACTGAAGTAAATTTAAAGAATTAAATTGTTTTCATAGACTGTGAGATAACTTCTAAAAATGTACTGAAAGTTTTGACTAAATATTGTAATAGTCTTTGTCCAATATCACTGTGTTTTTAACTTTTAAAATCTGCAATAGTATTTTATCTCAAAATTACGTTTGAACCAGCAGTAAGATTTGGTATGCAAGGGAATTGATGTGGTATGCAGGTATATCATGTCTTCTACCATATATATATTAGTGTAGTTTTTTAACTATTGATTAATTCGTTTCGCACTATCATGGCGGTAACACATGGTCCAAAGTGTCTAATATTTTCTCGTTCTATCCACTTCAGCTCATTGTTCTTTTGTCAGATGACGTCTTCTGCCCATAAGGATATGTTAAGTGTGTATCTTCAGCCTAGGTTAAACTAGTTAGAACTGGAATACTCTTTGCTGGCCGAAGTATGACGTCAACTGAATCTGATAACTGACCTATGTTGTCAATGTCATGGAACAGAGGTCATAAGGTGATGCTGTCTGCTGGACAAAAGAAAACTTTTAGAGCTCATTCAGCTCTTACTGTTGAAGTAATCTATCTTGCGGGAAGGAGGCTTCAAGAC
>NW_013667487.1:231935-234759 GCF_000517525.1 Limulus polyphemus
ACATATTCGATTTAACAGTTTTATTCCGAATTACCTTTAAACGCAATCTTATACTCAGTCTTCTCAAAAGAGCATATAACATCTGTTCTAACTACCTCTCTCTTCATACCGAAATCACCAGTTTAACAGGACATTCTAAAAAAACAACGGCTATCCTTTGCATTTTATTCAAGTTCAAACACGTAAGTTCTTTTCTCACAAATTTGAACCCCACAGATAAACCATACACTTTTGATAAATACCAGTTAAGACTGATCTTCCCTTTCTTAGGTAAGCAAAGTTTCATAGTGAAGTTACCTATTTTAAGAATAATTAAAACGTTTTTATCCACACGTTAAGTACAAATGATATAGAAATCACCTTTCAAAATACAAAATCTATTCCGATTTAAAAACCTATTATCTACCACTATGCGATTCAGGATCGTATATAAATACATATGTAGTGGCTGTAATGCCATTTACATTGGAAAAACTATACGCCGATTACACCTACGAACATATGGGAGTATGAAGCGGAACTGGTAAAAAAACTATCAAATCCACAATTCGCACACGCAGTGAAAACACGAACCACCCCGTCTTGATTACGAATTTCAAAGTCATCTCATCTGGATCATCCAATATTAAACTTTTAATTAAAGATAGTTTATCTATTATAAATGAACTCCCAACTTTAAATAATAACACAACTTCACTACAATTAAGTCTGTTCTGAATACTTGCATTAGGTCGTCAAGAAATTAATGTCGCTTTTATTTAGATGAAAAAACCCGAACAACTTATATATCAAAACAAAACATTAATTAAATAAATATCTCCATTCTTATCGATGATGCTTTTCCATCTTACAATCAGGTTGTTAATGCCCTGTTAAAGAAATCACTTGGCTTTGAAACAAAAAACATGTCAATGTCCTCTTTAACACCTTCCCCATTTGCATACGTTTTCCCTTTGAGATGGTATTGCAGCCAATGAAAAAGATGGTAATCTGATGGTGCCATATCTGGAGAATATGGTGGGTAGGGGAGAACTTCCCAACCCAACTCCATAATCTTGTGTTGCATCAAACGTGCCACATGTGGACGTGCATTGTGGTGGAGAAAAAGAACACCTTTCTGATTAACAGCGTTTCTGATGAAGGGCTTGATTTAAACGTTCCAGTTGCTGACTATAGATCTCTGCATTGACAGTTCGCTGTGGATTGAAGAGTTCGAAATGAATTACTCCTTTGATGTTGCCCCCCAGTGGCACAGCGGTATGTCTGGTGGGCAGAGCACAGATAGCCCATTGTGTAGCTTTGTGCTTAATTACAAACAAACAAACCTTTGATGTCCCACCAAATGCAAAGCATCACCTTCTGCAGATGGAGTCCGGGTTTTTGGGTCGGAAGTGGTTTTTGTCTAAGACTGAGCCATTCTTTTTGGCGTTTACTATTCACATAGAGAATCCATTTTTCATCACGGGTGACAATTCTGTCCAAAAATCGTTCACGCACATTACGCGTCAGAAGAGACTAAGTAACGTTCACACATTGGAAACGATGATCATCGGAGAGTTCGTGAGGCACCCAAACACCTTCTTTATGGAGTTTTCCCATATTTCTTAGAAGTTTAGGTATTGTTTAATGAGAGACGTGCAACTTCAGGGCCATTTCACAAGTGTGTTGCCTTGGGTTTGTTGCATATTACTATTTTGAATGGGCTGAAATCGAGCTAAATGCTAATTTAAATTTAATAGTTAGATAAATACCGATATATCTCCAATTTATGATATTTGCCAAATTGATTGACACACACAGTTTACTTTTAATACAAATAAATTTAAATACACAAACAATAATACAATTTACAATAACAGTTATTACAAACAATGATTTATATACAAAAGTTTTACAAACTTGCAAGCAATATAAAGTCTTCTTTCTACTCTGGAACTTCCTTGATATCTTATCGAGGGTTCACGATGAGCAAGTTAATTTCGAGTTGATGTAGATACAATTCACTTAATAGGGAGCTAGCTAGCTCTGTGGGCCTCGCTGATTGCAGGTCGAGCATGAGTTATATGAAGTTATATGATGTCTTAGTAAAAGTGCTAATGTCTGATGTGAATCCACTGAAGTTAAATGGTTTATAATGTTCGAAATTTATAATGTTCCTGGTCAAATATCTGAAGTTTTCTGATTAAAAAGAGTTAATCACAATTACAGCTTATGAAGTTTACAGCAACCCAATAATAAATACTCTTCTTTGGCGCATCACGTTGGTTATATTTATAGGCGTGTGGAGAGTTTCTCGAAATTTCAGTTTTTCGTAACAATGCTGATGCTGACACTAGCGTTTACGAACACATATATTATTGATTCTTACACTCGAGAATCATCTACAACTTTATAGAATAGGCGAGAGTTTAGCAATACAGATTCAACAGTATAAGTTATGTACATTTAAAAATATAACTTAATTTAAACAAATATCGATATTAAAATTAACATATAATAATAAATCCGTCACAGGTTAGACTCAACAAGCGTCTTCACAGCATCAATATCAATTCCAACATGTCGGCCCCCTGACATCACAGTTTTCAATGATAAAGTCACCTGAATGAATTTTGCTGAACCATCGTTAACACTTAGGAACGTTCAAAACATTTATATAAACTTCTTTAATTTTCTTTGTGGTTACAGAGGTGTTGTTACTCTTCTTGTATTCAAACAGCATTACATGCTAAATGTGTGTGTCTGGTCATATACTATCACTATATGGGATCAGAGTATATTAAACTTTACAGTTTATACAGGCTTCACTAACGTGACGTTTAGG
>NW_013667488.1:0-8646 GCF_000517525.1 Limulus polyphemus
CAAACTTCTCTCCTTGTAATGTATAAAAACTATCAGATGAGACAAACTTCTCTACTTGTAATGTATAAAAACTATCAGATGAGACAAACTTCTCTCCTTGTAATGTATGAAACTATTAGATGAGACAAACTTCTCTCCTTGTAATGTATAAAAACTATCAGATGAGACAAACTTCTCTCCTTGTAATGTATAAAACTATCAGATGAGACAAGCTTCTCTCCTTGTAATGTATAAAAACTATCAGATGAGACAAACTTCTCTCCTTGTAATGTATAAAACTATCAGATGAGACAAACTTCTCTCCTTGTAATGTATAAAAACTATCAGATGAGACAAACTTCTCTCCTTGTAATATATAAAACTATCAGATGAGACAAGCTTCTCTCCTTGTAATATATATACAAGTAAAGTTCTTCACTCCACTAGCTTGTTTGTTTTAGAACAAAACCATACGGAGCCATCTGCTGTGTCCACTGCGGGTAATCAAACCTCGGACTTTAGCATTGTAATTCCGGAAAATTACCACTGTTCTACCAGGGGGCACGGGTGAACGGTAAGTGTACGGACTTAAAACGCTAAAATCCGAGGTTCAGTTCTCGCAGTGGACAGATCTTTATGTTAGTAAGAGTCATCAGGTTTATTTACTTTTTACAGTTAACTATATTTAAATCATGTCGTACACACACATGGGCTAAACTTATTTCCCATTCTGTTTCTAATATCGTGGTTCTAAAATTTCACATTTTATAAACTTAAAGCTTTTTCTTTTTATATAGTTATATCGAGTGTTTGAACAGTATTCAGACAGCAGTAAGTTTACGGACTTACAATGCTAAGTGTGAAGCTTTGCGCTAAAAACAAACAAACACCAGTATTGGATCCAAGGGATAACTGAGCGTGTATATCGTATTCGCTGTCCGAATAATAGACCTTTATGATTTAGTCAGTAAAAACAATGGGAAATTTATTAAAAACATCATACAGGTTGGGAATATTGTATATGAAGGTCGGAAACATTGTATATGAAGGTCGGATATATTGTATATGAAGGTCGGAAATACTGTATATGAAGGTCGGAAACATTGTATATGAAGGTCGGATATACTGTATATGAAGGTCGGAAATATTGTATATCAAGGTCGGATATATTGTATATGAAGGTCGGAAATATTGTATATGAAGGTCGGAAACATTGTATATGAAGGTCGGAAACATTGTATATGAAGGTCGGATATATTGTATATGAAGGTCGGAAATATTGTATATGAAGGTCGGAAACATTGTATATGAAGGTTGGATATATTGTATATGATGGTCGGAAATATTGTATATGAAGGTTGGAAATATTGTTAATGAAGGTCGGAAATATTGTATATGAAGGTCGCAAATATTGTATATGAAGGTCGGAAACATTGTATATGAAGGTCGGATATATTGTATATGATAGTCGGAAATATTGTATATGAAGGTCGGGAATATTGTATATGAAGGTCGGAAAGATTGTATATGAAGGGCGGAAATATTGTATATGAAGGTCGGAAAGACTGTATATGAAGGTCGGAAATAATACCGTCTAAAACCTAATCGTCACAGTTTTCTTTCATCTCTAATTATTAGTTATTTCGCATGTTGTTCTTGTGAGTGGGTTTGTCTACTTTTTTGGAAGCAGCTCTCGTGTAACTAGAGCATATTGATACATGGGCTCAACGGTAAATCTAAAGGCTTATAACGCTAAAAACTGGGTTTCGATACCCGTAGTGGGCACAGCACAGATAGCCCGTTGTGTAGGTTTGTGCTCACCAACAAGCAAACAAACAAACTCTCACACGCCAAAAGTATGATCGTGGATAAGAAAACTGGTGCATGCTGGGAAAACTCTTCTGTTTAAGTCCTACGACCTCATCCAGATTTTTGTAAAAAAAAAAAAACCCATTCGTCATCCCATTCTAAACAAAGATTTCAGTATTTATAAACGAATCATTTTCTGGTTGAAAGACTTGCTTCTGTCATACGTCTGTAGAATGGTTGGTTCATTTATCTGTATATTGTTTCGTGAAAATGGTGGAAACGTGTGTATACGTAACTGGGGACTTTGAATATAATTTCTAAAATTAGAAAGAGTTAAAAAAACACACTTTTATAGGTTACCTCAAGAGTGTATTGACTTATCAGATACTAAAACTAATTAATAAAAGGTTTTTAGCTCTACGTATTGTTGTCAAGTAGGTTACCTCAAGAGTGTATTGACTTATCAGGTACTAAAACTAATTAATAAAAGGTTTTTAGCTCTACGTATTGTTGTCAAGTAGGTTACCTCAAGAGTGTATTGACTTATCAGGTACTAAAACTAATTAATAAAAGGTTTTTAGCTCTACGTATTGCTGTCAAGTAGGTTACCTCAAGAGTGTATTGACCTATCAGGTACTAAAACTAATTAATAAAAGGTTTTTAGCTCTACGTATTGCTGTCAAGTAGGTTACCTCAAGAGTGTATTGACTTATCAGGTACTAAAACTAATTAATAAAAGGTTTTTAGCTCTACGTATTGCTGTCAAGTATTTAAGTACTTGATCTACAGTTGTTGCAACATTTATGGACAGATAATTCTAGTCTTGCTAACGATGCTTTGGCTCTTCCATCAAAATATGTCCTGGTTCACGTGACGATGAACCCACCGCTACAACAAGGATATATGTTACATTCTGGTCGCGGATCTCTCCGAAACGTTTATCTTTTTGACAAAGTAGGTCTCTCGTATGTGATTTTGAAGGATTTTCGAAACCCCGCACATAAATTTTCGTCAATTGCTAAATGAATCTTTTTTTTTTCTCCTCCTCCATTTTTTTCTTAGGTGTAGTGATTTAACGTCGTTGCGTCAAGGCACCCTTTGTGAACTCTCTTCGGCATCAGCTAAAAGATAGCCAAGATGTTGGCGCCAAACTTATCAAGATGTGGTAGAAATGACACAAAAAAAGTGGGTCGCTCGCAGCTGCTGGAGAGAGACGCGCCTCTGTTGTGATAACATGCAGAGTAAAAGAATAATGGTTTAGGTTCTTGTGTTCGGATTTTTCTTGTCTCTGTCGGTTGTCAGAGATAGAGATATGGCGAGAGTCTGTTTGTGTTTTTGTACCGCGGAACTCGATTTCGACATCGGGACTGTCGACCCTGCTCGTTTTATGAAACATTAACCACAAGGTATGCCGATGCACCTCTATGTCAATGGGCAACACTTGGGCGTGGGTCAGAAGTGATGGAGAATCCATGAAATGCCTTTTCATCCATCTCTCGAGATCGGTATTTAGCAAGTCAGCATACTCGGGTAGTAGTGGTAGGCTGGAACAACTAACCCTATTTTTCTTCTCAATCGACTGACTGGAAGAGGGGTCAAAGTTTGGAGAGTTTTCAAATGATCTTGTCAGACGTGGGAGGCTTCAGACCACCAGAGCTGTCCCGACATAAAAGAAAAGTCGTTGGAGCTTATTCGAGTCTCTGTGATGCTCAAGAATGTCTCTCTCTCTTTGTTTAATCCCTCGGGAAAGTGGAACTTTTGACTATCCGTACTATCAGTACGTATAGGCCGTATCAGTAACACCTCTTGAAAAAAAAAAGAACTCTTTCTGAACTCAGCTAAGAATGTTTGAACGATGAGCTCATGTCTCTTCTCAGACAGATGTTCCATCATATCTGTGAGATCTTGTCACCCTTTCGGGGCGTCGCCGGCTTGTTGATCTCGGGACCCTCAAAAATTCTCCAGCTGAAGCAAAGGCCAAGTTTCGAAAAAGTGATGTCGTTTAAAGCAGGTATGTTGTCAATTTGGGTATAGAGTATCTGGTGTCCGCGTAAGTTACCCGCGTGGTATCGCTGTTGACAAATCATTACATCCGCGCCTCCACGTGTTATTGTCCTCGCTCCCTCTTCATTCGTCTAGTTGGTTATGAGAGGAATGTCTGTGTGGCGCCCTCTGGTGACAGAGTATAATGCAATCGGTAAGGCACTATGAACACGTGACTGTGAAGATTTATTTATTGTTACCGACTGCTTCGTAACGAAGAGGCGGAGATATTACAACTGATCATTTAGCAAAACAAATGAGTTATCTAGTCAGACACGACATTCACTGTCTCTCCACGTAGAATCTTGGCACATCCTCATGAGGCAAAATGCATCTCGTGTTTTGATGCACGTGCTCTCTGGTTTTCCTTTAGTTCTGAGTAAATATCGCGAGAAAAGACACGCCATAATTCGCGAAATAATTCATAGACCCCCACCTTCGCGTGGACTGCAGTCTTCCCAAATTGGTTTATAAAAACCTTTTCTAAGCGTTGTTGCATCTGACTTTGTAAAATAAGAGTCATTTTTTTCATGAATGTGATGATACGTTACTCAACTCTGTAATATGTTAATGTTCACAATTTGTAGACTTATCTCTGCATTTACTAGTCTCAGTATGATACCAATTGTATAGACTGGATGATATTTAACTGATGTACCAAAAATAATCCTCACTGCGAAATAACATGCACTATACCAGGACGAAGATAAATACCCCTTGCAGCAAATGTACATTTGTAAATAAAGATACGACTACTTAGAAGTACCCGATAAAATTAGTCCAATTTTAACCACTGCACTCAATGATCATTCGTATCTGTCGCTAATACCAAAGCAAAATAGCATAAAAAATAATGTATGAATTTTGACCTGTTCATATGATTGAACGTGTTTTCAGTCCAAGTAAACCTTCAGCTTGTCTGATCTGTTTTAACGTGGTAATTACCTGTTCTTATGATTGAACGTCTGTTCAGTCCAAGTAAATCTTCAGCGTGTCTGATCTGTTTTAACGTGGTAATTACCTGTTCATATGATTGAACGTCTGTTCAGTCCAAGTAAACCTTCAGCTTGTCTGATCTGTTTTAACGTGGTAATTACCTGTTCTTATGATTGAACGTGTGTTCAGTCCAAGTAAACCTTCAGCTTGTCTGATCTGTTTTAACGTGGTAATTACCTGTTCTTATGATTGAACGTGTGTTCAGTCCAAGTAAACCTTCAGCTTGTCTGATCTGTTTTAACGTGGTAATTACCTGTTCTTATGATTGAACGTGTGTTCAGTCCAAGTAAACCTTCATCGTGTCGGATCTGTTTTAACGTGGTAAAGTTTCGAAAACAAATCTTCTAGAAACAAAATGTACATAGTCTGTTAACAATCTTCTTTAATTTACATTTTATTTTTCAGACATTATTTGCAATCTGAAGTACGAATGTAATGTTTCAAAGCTTCATAACTTTTCCATGACCAAATGCCATTTTTAAAACGAAACCTATTAGTCCATGAGCCAAACAGATTTGTCAGTACCTCTTTGGGTGACCTAAACAGATTTGTCAGTACCTCTTTGGGTGACCTAAACAGATTTGTTAGTACCTCTTTGGGTGACCTAAACAGATTTATTAGTACCCCTGTGGGTGACCTAAGCAGATTTGTCAGAACCTCTTTGGGTGACCTAAACAGATTTATTAGTACCACTGTGGGTGACTTAAACAGATTTGTCAGTACCCCTTTGGGTGACTTAAACAGATTTGTCAGAACCAATTTGGGTGACTTAACAGAGATTTATCAGTTCCCCCCTTTGGGTGACCTAAACAATAATGATATCATATTTCTCTTGTCAAATTAGTCAAATTATTTTTACATTATAAGACATGGTTAAAGTGAAAGGTACATGTTGTGTTCATTGCGCATGATTTTCAACGCTCTGCTTATTTGTCTAAATAAAACTTTATGTCTTTTGCACTGTTAAGAATCCTGACATATATAACCAATACCTGACGTCTCCTATACCTTGCAGTGTGATCCTATACATCAAGAGTTAAAAATTAGCGATAAAGTGAGGATGTTATTGAGTAAGTGTACCCCTGTTGTTGTGAGGATGTTATTGAGTAAGTGTACCCCTGTTGTTGTGAGGATGTTATTGAGTAAGTGTAACCCTGTTGCTGTGAGGATGTTATTGAGTAAGTGTACTCCTGTTGCTGTGAGGATGTTATTGAGTAAGTGTACCCCTGTTGCTGTGAGGATGTTATTGAGTAAGTGTACCCCTGTTGCTGTGAGGATGTTATTGAGTAAGTGTACCCCTGTTGTTGTGAGGATGTTATTGAGTAAGTGTACCCCTGTTGTTGTGAGGATGTTATTGAGTAAGTGTACCCCTGTTGCTGTGAGGATGTTATTGAGTAAGTGTACCCCTGTTGCTGTGAGGATGTTATTGAGTAAGTGTACCCCCTGTTGCTGTGAGGATGTTATTGAGTAAGTGTACCCCTGTTGCTGTGAGGATGTTATTGAGTAAGTGTACCCCTGTTGCTGTGAGGATGTTATTGAGTAAGTGTACCCCTGTTGTTGTGAGGATGTTATTGAGTAAGTGTACTCCTGTTGTTGTGAGGATGTTATTGAGTAAGTGTACCCCTGTTGTTGTGAGGATGTTATTGAGTAAGTGTACCCCTGTTGCTGTGAGGATGTTGTTGAGTGGTGGCTAGGGTGTTCGACTCGCAACCTTGAAAATAATATTAGAAATGCTTCAAGAATCGACGTTCAGAAAAGTCTGATCTATTTCTAAAGGAGTGATTTTGAGTAAAAGCGTGACGAAAAATATTAAAATAGAATCATAAACACACACACACTGAGGATATCTTCCATTATATTCCACACAACTCAAATATTTTCGCTTTGGAATCGAGTAGGGCTCTGACATGGCCAGGTGGTTAGGGCGCTCGACTCGCAATCTGAGGGTCGAGGGTTTCTACCCCTTACCCGAACATGCTCGCTATTTCAGCCGTGGAGGCGTTATAATGTGACAGTCAATCCCACTATTTCGTTGATAAAGAGTTGGCGGTGAGCAGTGTTGACTAGCTGCCTCCCCCCTCTAGTCTATCACTTGACAGTTAGGGGTAGCTAGTGCAAATAGCCCTCGAGTAGCTTCGTGCGAAATTCAACAAACAAACATGCTATTTGTAAACTGAATCTAGAAAATAGTAGGATAACGTTCAGTGAACCAAACAATCGCACCAATCATTTTTACTTCCAGACATCAAACGTAATCGAAACTCAAAAGTTTCTTCAAAACAGAAATTTAATTCAAATTCTTTTCAGCCGATGTGGTCTAGTGGTTATGAGTCCAAGGATTCGTGGTTCACGTCCCGTTACAAGACAATCTCTGTCCGCACTACGAGGCAAGGGTGCGTTTTAAAAGTGACAATGAAATCCTAAATGTTGGCGGTGGGGGCTACTGACTAGCTACCTTCTATTAGGTCAAATTAGGAGAGATGTTCAGCACAGGTAAACTTTATGTAGCTTTGAGCGAACATCGAAAAAAGCAACAGCCAATCAGATGCTGTTTTTGTGTAATTAAAAAAAAACAGCCAATCAGATGCTATTTTGTGTAATAAAACAACAGCCAATCAGATGCTATTTTGTGTAATAAAAAAACAGAAAGTAAATATCATCTTTTAAAGTAACCTGCTTCCAGTAACCTTTTATAAGGACACAAATATATTTGTTTCTGAATTTCGCGCAAAGCTACACGAGGGCTATCTGCGCTAGTAATCCCTAATTTAACAGTGTAAGACTGGAGGGAAGGCAGCTAGTCATCACCACCCACCGCCAATTCTTGGGCTACTCTTTTAGCAATGAATAGTGGGATTGACCGTGACTTTATAACGCCCCCACGGCTGAAAGGGCAAGCATGTTTATCGTGACGGGGATTCGAACCCGCAACCCTCAGATTGCGAGTCGAGGTCCTTAACCACCTGGCCATGCCGGGCCTGCAGCCAGATGAGAGACGACTTGTGTTCGGCTATGGCAGTTATAGCTTGATTTAACTTTCTTTGTTATATATGAAACTAACACTGACTTTGGAGATAAGTTATTCTGTGTCATAAAGTAAATTATAATTTAAAAAGGACAGAAAAATATTATGTATGACTAGGTTCCCTAAGGTAGAAAGAAACGATATAATTTCTGAGACTGATAGCTGCGAAGCGATATTTCTGAGACTGATAGCTGTGAAGCGATATTTCTGAGACTGATAGCTGTGAAGCGATATTTCTGAGACTGATAGCTGTGAAGCGATATTTCTGAGACTGATAGCTGTGAAGCGATATTTCTAAGACTTATAGTTTTAAAGCGATATTTCTGAGACTGATAGCTGTGAAGCGATATTTCTGAGACTAATAGTTGTGAAGCAATATTTCTGAAACTGGTTTAACTTGCAACGCCTAACCTAAAAAACAAACCTTATAATGCAACGTCTAACCTAAAAAACAAACCTTATAATGTAACGCCTCACCTGAAATACAAACCTTATAATGCAACGCCTCACCTGAAATACAAACCTTATAATGTAACGCCTCACCTAAAAACAAACGTTATAATGCAACGCCTAACCTAAAAACAAACCTTATAATGCAACGCCTCACCTGAAAAACAAACCTTATAATGTAACGCCTCACCTGAAATACAAACCTTATAATGCAACGCCTCACCTGAAATACAAATGTTATAATGCAACGCCTAACCTAAAAAACAAACCTTATAATGCAACGCCTCACCTGAAATACAAATCTTATAATGCAACGCCTAACCTAAAAAACAAACCTTATAATG
>NW_013667488.1:8720-10705 GCF_000517525.1 Limulus polyphemus
GGTAAATTCAGTATGACAGTTCACATCAATATATTTGTTGTTAAAAAACAGCACACTATACATATATAACATTAAAAAAATTCAACAGAAACTTAGTTTTTAATTGTGCATATAATTGGTCCATATCTAAAAATAAAATAATAAAAAAAAGCTTGAGTTGAATACACATATCGGTAGTATGTAATATAAAGCTACCGAGACCTATAAAATATTAGGCCTAATACAACTACAAAGGTTTCGACTAAAGCAAAAAAATCCTGGCCGTAGAGTTACAATGTTGACAGATCAAGGGGTGTAATAGAGAATGTATAAGGCTATTGAGAAAAGTAGGCTAGAGAAGTTGAATAAGGTGTTTTAGGCCATAATCCGAACAAAACCTTGTAAGTTCAGAAATATTTAGGTGTACACTAGGCCTAAACAACATCTCGTGCTACACATTACTAGAAAGTGGACGCTATATTTTTATTTAAATGTTATAAAATAAGTTTAAATTAATCAAACGCTAAAAATGTATTTCTTAAACTTTGTCTTTTTTTTTAATTTTGTTTGTTTTTTTAATTTCGCGCAAAGCTACACGAGGGCTCTCTGAGTGTAAGACTAGAGGAAAAGCAGCTAATCATCATCATCATCACCACCCACCGCCAACTCTTGAGCTACTCTTTTGCCATCAAATAGTAGAATTGGCCGTAACATTATAACACCTCCACGGCTTAAAGAGCGAGCACGTTTAGTGGCAGGGGGATTAGAACCCGCGACCCGCAGATTGCGAGTTCAGCGCCCCCTAGCCATGCCAGGCCACACAATAAAATGGTTGAAGTTTTATTTTTTGCACCTCTCGACCACATCAGTAACATTTATTGAAATCGGAAGAGATACGAAAATAAAAACTTTACTATAGGAAAAAAAAAGATAAAACAGATTTTTTTAATGTTCGAGTAATGGAAAAAAAGTGAGTTCAAAGTTTTATATTTTTTTTATATTTTTACTTAAAGAGTTTTGGAGAAAAGTGTGTTTCTGTGACAAATGACAATAGATGTACTTTTCCTTTGTCCAAAAGCTAGACAAGTGCAACTATTGTCAGCGGAAGGCCTTATTGATAAAATCCGGGAGTGACTTCAAAGACGGCAGAAAGAACTAGTCACTAATTGGATAGCGGCTGCATTGTGCGAGAGAGCGAATGCACGTGCCCGCGTGTTCCACTCTTATGCCGACCGGCTAATGATGCATGTCGCAGAGAAAGTGTACGATTTCAAAGTCGTGGACTGTCACTAACGAAGGTACTTAGATTCCGGAAGGCCCGAGATATAGGGTAATCTATCGTAGTTAACAAGATGTAAGCGTCCGGTGCATCCACCTGAGCTTGTACCCCTGGAGTTGACTTCAAGTTTACGATCGTTTTGCTGGTTGTCCACTTTTCGTGTAGTTTTGACAGCGTTGTAAATACAATATATATTCAAAGTTTCGCCTTAATGATGGTGGTTTAAGAACGTTCTTCTGTAATAAAAACGTTTACGTATTAGTTCAGAAAGTTATTTCGTTTTGCTTTGCCCGAAAATTTTCAACACTTCTCTCCATTATAGAGATCTTTAAAATCAGCTCTTCAGACATGTAGTTTCCCGTCAGAGGCTCTTAACTTGATACTACTTAGCACACTCTTAGATACACTACAGGTATAAGGAAGAGCAATTAATTAATGTTTATAAAATATGAGTTTTAAATAGGTTTCGGATGAAACTACAAATCGGCACGTATAATAATTAAACCTCAATTTCAATGTTTTGAGATGCATCAAGGGATTTCACTAAAAAGTTTAATGCTGGACCACCACACGTGTGGAACTTTGCAGGTAAAATGGTAGCATCAGGCGATGCAAACTTCACGTGAAGCTTGTGATCCAGTTTATAAATAGTCCATCTCTCGAGCGTACTACATCCCATTCGTTAAACTCGTGAAACGATATTACACAGGCTTGCTATGGCTTTACT
>NW_013667488.1:11754-12613 GCF_000517525.1 Limulus polyphemus
GTAGTTTTGAGATTAAAAAGCGTAGATTTCACAAACAAATCAGAATGAATGAGGATGCATATTCGTTTGACATCAAGGTTCTTCCCTTTTCTTCAGTTTGTTTGTATTTTTGTTAATATTAAAACATAATATTAAAACATGTTCATTGTGGTAAACGAAATAATAATTTGATCGAAATAAGAGTAATTTTTACTTCCCGATTTCTAAGAAAAATCCTTACGTGATATTAAAAAAATGAATATTATTTTCGAAACCTGCGTAGCTGAATTATGGAAAATCCGTTAATAAAACCAAAACAACTTTTATGAAGTTTGAATTCGCGGGCCTGTGTTATTGGTCAGTATTAGTATGCTACACGTAAAGTAATTTGTGTGTTACGATTTCCAACTGATCATTTTTTTAGTTAACACAAATCATTTTCGATACTGTCAGGCTTAGGATCTGATTGGACGAGATGACAATAATGCCAACTCGAGCCCTGGAAAATGTGTTTAGATTTTAGTACCAAAGCTGTGTAATTGACCAGGAAAGGCCAGACCCATGCGGTATAATGCAGGATTTGGTTTTAAAAACACCACGTGTTAATTTCTTGCCATGATCCACATTCATTGGAGCTGTTCTTAACATATCTCTGACCATAATTATGTATTCTAGAAATAAGACTCTTTTTTTTTTGGAAGTAAATAAAATATGCATCAGTCTTGGAGCAGTATATCAGTTATTTAACACCGTTTATATAACAACAGTATATCAGTCATTTTAACAACGCAAGCAGTATATCAGTTATTTAACAACGCATATATAACAACAGTATATCAGTCATTTAACAACGCAAGCAGTATATCAGTTATTTAACAAC
>NW_013667488.1:13487-15016 GCF_000517525.1 Limulus polyphemus
CAGTATATTAGTTATTTAACAACGCAAGCAGTATATCAGTTATTTAACAACGCAAGCAGTATATCAGTTATTTAACAACGCAAGCAGTATATCAGTTATTTAACAACGCATATAAAACGAGAATTGGTTAACTATTCACGTGATCTTTTTAAACAAATTGTTTAATTACGCGGCGAGGTTTTCAAAGGAAAGTCTTCCTTTCATTGCTCTCAGTCGTGGTTAGGTATCTTAGATCTTTTCCCCATAAACTTCTGAGTATTTCTAATTCTAACAAGTACCTAATCCCCATAAGTGTGTTAAAATAACATTTGAATAAACAAAACGAAGCTTAACTCGATACGAATGGAACTAGTCAGGGAGTTTTGTAACCGTGCAAGGTTGTGAGACAGTGAAAACACTTTCAAAGGGGGGGGGGAGAAGACAATTTAAACAATTGTTTATAAAAAACAAGAAATGTATTTGTTGTTAAACACGGAGCTATAAAATGGGCTATCCGTGCTGTGCCCATAACGGTTATCGAAACTCTGGTTCTTAGCGTTATAAGCCTTCGGACTCACCGCTGAGCCACTTGGGGCGGGGGAATTCTGAAAAACAAAACAAAAAACATTAAAAATAAATACATTTAAGAAACTGCTTTGATTTTTTTTTCTAATGTTGTGGAACAAAACAAAAACTATGCAATGAAAAACACGTGTTTCTATTGTGTTTTTTTTCTCCCAAAAGATGGGTTTAACCTACTTAATAAACAAAACACGTTTAAAATTTCTTTCACAAACAAACTTTGCAGACAGGTCGACCATGACTTCATCTAAGAAATTGGTAGATGAGTTAAGAGCTAACAGAAGATCTCAGTCAAAAATAAATTCTGAAATGGGACATTTAATTTAATAAAGCAATTAGATAAGTTAAATAAATAATGGCAGCAACTGTTTTTTTCTTAACGTTTCGAGAGTTGCACGTTATTGTTTATTGGACTTTGTCAAAAGCATTGTTATTATAGACTAACTAGATGTTCAAGTTTATAGAAGAAATAAATCAAAATGTCCACAAAAAAAAATCCTTATTATTATTCTAACAGCATTTTATGGCCTACCGACACGTATATCCTGACGCTATAAATTATTCAAATATGTCAGCCTTTACCTACATAATTAGATGCAGTAAAACAATACTGTGTTCGAATTAATAACGTTTTTAAATACGTTCATTAAAGGCAAAACATATCTTTATCGTTTTCGGAAATGTTGAGAAATATTGCTCAGTATATGAAGAACAACAAAATATTAATTACAGCGGCTAAGCCTTAACAGCTTTCAAATCGGGCCGTCGTAAATTAGGCCTAACTTCGAAACAAGTTTGGAGATGACGTGTAATTGCCAGTGATCACGCTACCATCTATATAAACGATCGTATTTCTTTTTTCTTTTTTTTTTACTTATAAGTTTGAAAAAATGGGTAAGAGAAAGAAAAACAGAATGATTAGGAAAAACAAGAGCATATAAAGAGGGAAACGCAAGATACTCTAAATC
>NW_013667488.1:15921-20206 GCF_000517525.1 Limulus polyphemus
TCGAACCCGCGACCCTCAGATTGCGAGTCCAGCGCCCTAACCACCTGGCCATGCCGGGCCTAATTTAAAGGTAAGGCAGAAGGAGCAATAAAGCATCGAAATTGTAAACTACACTAAGGAACAGTAGAATAATTACGAAGACGACAGTAGCGAGGCAAGCAATCAGGAGTAGAAAATCCGAGAAACAATACCGAAATCACACGTGAAAATAGAAATAGACTCAAAGAGATAGAAGACAATAAAACAATTTAACAAAAACACAATGACATGGTGAGACAATAACAATGAGACGAACAATAAGGAATAGGAACAATAACAAAACAATTGTGAAAATAGCAATAAAGGCAACGCAAAAAAGACTCGGTGAAACAAAACAAAAATATGAAAACACAGGAAAAGAGAAGCGGAATGAAACGGAAGGAAAAGCATTAAAATTCAGTGATGAAGACACAGTGCGGCAGTAGAAATATACGGTGGGACAGTAACAAACACACGATAACACACTAGCAAACACATAGTGAAACAGTAACAAACAGATGGTGAAACAGAAACAAAAATGCAGTGAAACAGTAAGAAACAGATGATGAAACAGTAACAAACACACGGTAACACAATAACAAACACATAGTGAAACAGTAACAAACACACGGTAACACAATAACAAACACATAGTGAAACAGTAACAAACAGATGGTGAAACAGAAACAAAAATACAGTGAAACTGTAATAAACAGATGGTGAAACAGTAACAAACACACGATAACACACTAACTAACACATAGTGAAACAGTAACAAACAGATGGTGAAACAGAAACAAAAATGCATTGAAACAGTAACAAACACACGGTAACACACTAACAAACACATAGTGAAACAGTAACAAAGAGATAGTGAAACAGTAACAAACACACGGTAACACAATAACAAACACATAGTGAAACAATAACAAACACGCGGTGACACAGTAATAAACACACGGTCACACAGTAATAAACACACGATCACACACTAACAAACACATAGTGAAACAGTAACAAACACATGGTCACACAGTAACAAACACACGGTCACACTGTAACAAACACGGTCACACAGTAATAAACACACGGTCACACAGTAACAAACACACGGTCACACAGTAACAAACACACGGTCACACAGTAACAAACACACGGTCACACAGTAATAAACACACGGTCACACAGTAACAAACACACGGTCACACAGTAACAAACACACGGTCACACAGTAACAAACACACACTCACACAGTAACAAACACACACTCACACAGTAACAAACACACGGTCACACGGTAACAAACATACGGTCACACAGTAACAAACATACGGTCACACAGTAATAAACACACGGTCACACAGTAACAAACACACGGTCACACAGTAACAAACATACGGTCACACAGTAATAAACACACGGTCACACAGTAACAAACAAATAGTCACACAGTAACAAACACACGGTCACACAGTAACAAACATACGGTCACACAGTAACAAACACACACTCACACAGTAACAAACACACGGTCACACAGTAACAAACACACGGTCACACAGTAACAAACACACACTCACACAGTAACAAACACACGGTCACACAGTAACAAACACACGGTAACACAGTAACAAACATACGGTCACACAGTAATAAACACATGGTCACACAGTAATAAACACATGGTCACACAGTAACAAACACACGGTCACACAGTAACAAACACATGGTCACACAGTAACAAACACACGTCACAGTAACAAACACACGGTCACAGTAACAAACACACGGTCAGACAGTAACAAACACACGGTCACACAGTAACAAACAAATGGTCACACAGTAACAAACACATGGTCACACAGTAATAAACACACGGTCACACAGTAACAAACACACACTCACACAGTAACAAACACACGGTCACACAGTAACAAACACACGGTCACACAGTAATAAACATACGGTCACACAGTAACAAACACACGGTCACACAGTAACAAACACACGGTCACACAGTAATAAACACATGGTCACACAGTAACAAACACACGGTCACACAGTAACAAACACACGGTCACACAGTAACAAACAAATGGTCACACAGTAACAAACACACGGTCACACAGTAACAAACACACGGTCACACAGTAATAAACACACGGTCACACAGTAACAAACACACACTTACACAGTAACAAACACACGGTCACACAGTAACAAACATACGGTCACACAGTAATAAACACACGGTCACACAGTAACAAACACACGGTCACACAGTAACAAACACACGGTGGTGATATTACGAAAAGCAGAATATTCAGAAAAGTACTTCACACGGTTATGACTTTTAGTTTCTATTATTCGTTTGTTTTCAACAGTTGGATGAATAAAACAATAATAATTAGTGTACTGAGACAGAGCAATAATGAATTCCATCTCGTCTCTTTAGTCTCTGTCTCGTGGGACCAGTACGTACTGGATACTATCTCGTATTTCTGCCGTCTCTCGGGAAGGACAAACTGAAATGAGCAGGCTTTGTAGCTCATTAACGAACCTCTATCTGCGCGGCTGGTTGGGTAATCACAAATTAATAGCGGTCAGATTACGAATTATGGTTTACAAGCTTCAGCCATTACTGGAAGAAACTGGAGTCAAAAGAGGGGGGTGTCGATCCAATCTGCCGTATCCGGACAGAAGCTATATATCCTCAAACCCCCGAGAACGGCGTTATCATGATGACTTTGTCACTAATATACGATTCGGACCATATGGCGGTGGTGGTGGTGATGATGACGATGATGATGATGGCCTCGTGACGTCACTATCGGGGAAGCTACCTGCACGTGCCACTAACGCCGCAAGATTGGCTTGGTGCACGCGCCTGAACCAAATATCAACTCTCTCTCTTGACTTATTAATAACATATGTCTATTTGAGGGTGGATCTAGCCAGAAGAATGGAGCCGTTGTTAACGGTGGGACTATGGGCTAAATTTGAAAGAAACCATGCTACAGTATGTGTGGCTTAATTCGAGCGGAAAGTATAACATATGGCCGACTGGGTAAGTTCAGTACGATTGGGTTATGCTGTTCAAAGGCTTTAGTGCAAGAGAGTGTCAGATATCAGTACGAAACCGACGTGATTGGTGAACTTTGGTTCTTTCTCTAAACGCGATCTATAAGAAGCGCCTCCCTCTCCTCCTCCTCTCTCTTTCCCCCCCCCCCTACTAGCCAGTGGCTCAGCGATAATTCTATAAACTTGTGACGCTAAAATTTGGGTTTTCATACCCGTAGTAGGCAGAGTACTGGTAGTACATTGTGTAACCTTGCGCTTGACAAACAACTAAACCAAACCTATAAGACACGCGAGCTCGTTAAGAAGTCGCGATCTTCGGGATACTAAAATAACATTAAAAAAAAATTAAATTAACGATTGAAAAAATAAATGAAACGTTTTCTTGTTGTATTAATCTGTTCTTCATAAACACTCAGAGAAAAGTACTCTGCTACACTAGCATATTTAAAACCGTATAAAAAAAAAGTTATAAATATTTCTAGATTATCACATTTCACCGTAGAAAGATCGAAGCGTGAGCTTTTGATAAATTCATGCTACTATATTCATCATGAGATTATTGTATTATACACTATACTAAGTAACCCAGAGATTTTACAAAACATCTAACTCTACCAACATCTTGAAAAACAAGGAATTTACGCAAAGTAAGCAGTCTACTAGCAGCTTGATAAAACATATATACATAAAGAAAACAGTGTACCAACAGTCTGATAAAACATATATACATAAAGAAAACACTGTACCCACAGTCTGATAAAACATATATACATAAAGAAAACAGTGTACCCACAGTCTGATAAAACATATATACATAAAGAAAACAGCGAACCAGCAGCCTGATAAAACATATATACATAAAGAAAACAGTGTACCAACAGTCTGATAAAACATATATACATAAAGAAAACAGTGAACCAACAGTCTGATAAACATATATACATAAAGAAAACAGTGAACCCAACAGTCTGATAAAACATATATACATAAAGAAAACAGTGTACCAACAGTCTGATAAAACATATATACATAAAGAAAACAGTGTACCCACAGTCTGATAAAACATATATACATAAAGAAAACAGTGAACCAACAGTCTGATAAAACATATATACATAAAGAAAACAGTGAACCAACAGTCTGATAAAACATATATACATAAAGAAAACAGTGAACCAACAGTCTG
>NW_013667488.1:21015-26900 GCF_000517525.1 Limulus polyphemus
TGTGCTCAATTACAAATAAACAAACAAATATATTTTATATCATACTAAAACTTATCACATCTTATCATTCTTATAGAGTATAAAATATACAGTTGGGTTTTCTTTATTTTTATCTAAAGTTTGTTTGTAATTAAGTACAAAGCTACACCACGAGCTATCTGTGCTGTGTTGTAAACGTTCAGACTTACCGCTATGCTCTGGAGTGAGCGAGTGAATGAGGCTTTTTAATTGAATAAATCTTTAGTTCCCCCTATTATCTGTAATAGGAAAAGTAAGTAGGCGTGGCATTTTTCAATCAACCTGAAAATTCGTATTTCTTAAGGCAACGTATACATATATTTCCCACATTAAAACGTTACGTGCAAGATAAATGCTGGTATTTTTTTTTATAGTTTAACTGATAAATATTCTTTCAATACACCACCAGAAGCGGAAACCTTTATTGAAACAAAACAACAATAATACTACCTGGTAGGTGTTTAGATTGGTAATCCCTGGGATACTCAGAAATAATGAATCTTTTTTCACGTTATCTAGCAATGCCACGAGCGGGGTGAAGACAGTTGATTGGTTAGATTAGATGACCCCTCACCGAAACCGAGAAGAAGAAGAAGACCGGAAGACATCCTCATCGGGCCGGATGTGGAAGCGGAAGCTTTTAGCCGGGAATGACAAAACCTGGAAATAACCATCGCCACCCGGAAGTCGAGGCCACACAGAAACCTGTGGTCAACCGAGTAGATGGCGCCGAAAGAGAGCAGACTAGGTTATTAAATATTTACTGAATCAACTCGTACCGCTTGAAAGTTATTACCATCAGAAGTTCTTTTCTTTTTGGATGATTACTAAGAAACATAGTGACAAAATTATAAACGCTCTGTGTGTGTGTGTGCATGGATATGTACGTATAAGGTTTCTAAGTTCCTAAAACACGTCTTAAACTATGTAAATAACCTAGACTCGAGACTCTCTATAACAAACGTTCTCAAAAATGATGCTAAAATTCGACAGTGATCTCACACACTCCAGTTTAAGCATCAAATCTATAACTGAAGTAGCTTTTGTGACGAGATAATGCTTCTTAGAAGCACACCTCTAACGGGTTTCTGGAAATGGGCTATTCGTCTGGGAGGGCACGATGCTTACAGAGGCGATCTCTTTATCACACGTGGACGCTATCCAGCGTTTCGGAAGAATAGTAGGGACCCAGTGAACCAGAAAACAGAAGGGTGGGCGCGCGCCGAGTTGATTTCACTTGTAATGTTCAAACAAAATCACAGGAAACGTGCCTAAGGACCTCGTTTTCCACGATCTCTCTCTTCTACAACCTCACTAACAAAATCTTCGTCACAACGCAACGTGGGCTCTTATTTCTGGGGAAGAATGCAGATATGATATCCTCGGTGAAATACCCCGACAAAAGCTGCTCAAATTTTTTTTTCAAAAGTTCATCGCGTCCTATCCACTTTAGCTAGAATAAACATCTCTCCCCCCTTTCCCCCATTGACCTAAAGGGCTCATGAAAAACAATTCAAGTGTTACTTGTTTTTCAGCCCCCCCCCCCCCACAGTCACCTGTATTCCCAAGCTTTATACAAAAAAAAAAAGTTTTATGTCTGGCAGATGCTTGACACAGTAAAGAATCAGTAAACAAACAAACACCAGGTTAACGAGGATGGCTCCCTTTAGTAGACCTCGTGAGTGTATTACTACAGGAGTTACTGTATATACTACAGAAGCTAGTGGTAATTACCACAGGGGTTAGTGTATATTACTACAGCAATTAATGTACATTACTACAGGCTGAGTGATCATTACTACAGGAGTCAGTAGTCATTACTACAGGGATTAGTGTATATTACTACAGCAGTTAGTGATCATTACTACAGGGGTTAGTGATCATTACTACAGGAGTTAATGGTCATTACTACAGAAGTTAATGGTCATTACTACAGGGGTTAGTGTATATTACTACAACAGTTAGTGTACATTACTACAGGGGTTAGTGGTCATTACTACAGGAGTTAATGATCATTACTACAGGAGTTAGTAGCTCTTATGACAGAAGTTAGTGGTTGTTACTACAGTAGTTAGTGGTCATTACTACAGGAGTCAGTGATCATTACTACAGAAGTTAGTGGTCATTACTACAGGGGTTAGTGTATATTACTGCAGCAGTTAGTGTACATTACTACAGGGGTTAGTGATCATTACTACAGGAGTTAGTGGCTCTTATGACAGAAGTTAGTGGTTGTTACTACAGTAGTTAGTGGTCATTACTACAGGAGTCAGTGATCATTACTACAGAAGTTAGTGGTCATTACTACAGAAGTTAGTGTACATTACCTACAGTGGTTAGTGATCATTACTACAGGAGCTAGTGGTCATTACTACAGGAGTTAATTATCATTACTACAGAAGTTAGTGGTTGTTACTACATTAGTTATTGGTTGTTATTTCATGGATCAGTAGTTTCATCCATAAAACAAACTAAAAATACACCATCACTACAATATTTCCTTCCACGTGGTGGTTTGGAGTTATTATTTTATTCTGTGTTTCTTCCACATTGTAATTTGGAGTAATTATTTTATTCTGCGTTTCTATATTTCTTTTCACATGGTGGTTTGGAGTAATTATTTTATTCTGTGTTCCTTCCACATGGTGGTTTGGAGTAATTATTTTATTCTGTGTTCCTTCCACATGGTGGTTTGGAGTAATTATTTTATTCTGTGTTCCTTCCACATGGTGGTTTGGAGTAATTATTTTATTTTGTGTTCCTTCCACATGGTGGTTTGGAGTAATTATTTTATTTTGTGCTTCTTCTAACAGTTCGAATTGAAAATTACATTATTTATTCTTGAAACAAGCGGTCTCAAAAGTTATAGCTACATATCAATTTTAATTTTCACATCAAAATCAAGCTAGTTTTGCGAAATGAATCGATCTCGTGATCTATTCGCGAGTTTGATTTTCAGAATTGTTAATCAATATTGAATTTTGACCAACGCAAGCTACCTGCACAGATCAAAACCAAAAACCATCTTGGTGTTTGTTTTATATATAAAAAAAGATACATTGATCTATCTGCTGTGTCTACAGCGGGAAATCGAACCCCGGAGTTTAGGATTTTAAGTTGATAGACTTACCGCTGCCCCATCAGGGGACTCAAATTGCTGCTGAAAATTATATATATATATATATATACTGTTCTCACATTCTCACTTATGATAATTGGAAAGTATTGTTTCATCAGTCGGGTACCCTCGATATTAGCGATATTTTCGGTCATAATTCCAGTATTGACTTACGCATAAGAACATCTTAGTTTTCTAATGTATCATATATGTCGTGAAAGAAGAATTGTGATAAATTATTTAATAATATTTCAATGAATTAGGATTTTCAAGTCATATATATATACCGGAATATCTAAAACACCAACTTATTTTATTTATATATATATATATATATAAATACCTCTTGTTAGACGTGTAAGTAACAGAATAATAAAGGAGACCTCTGACTGGGTAGGCTTGGCTGCAATTCTTGTCTACTTGGTATAACAAGAGCCCGTACGGGCGCTAATAACGAACGTTTCGTAAAATACAGATTGATTAACGTGGCACGAATACTGTGACTTCCTATGGTTTTTCCCTTTATAAAATACATGTACTACTATAATGTGTATGCTCTAAATTGAATGTGACGCTATTTGTATACAAGTACATTAGGGCAAATCACTAGAGATAATAAGTACCTCCAAGGTGTGTGTATATTCCTGAACGGTTCAGAGCGAAGCAACGAAAAGTAATAAGGAAGATATATTCAAAATATTAAACTGTCTTTAATCGTTAAAATCTCGAAAGCTTCGCGAGTATATCGTAAACTACAGAACATCTAGGACGGACACAACTAATCTAAACGTATCCTCACAATGAGAATAAACCAGATATTTCCAGGTTTGTTTGTTGTTAAGTTCGAAGCTCACCGTCGATTCAGCGGGGGGGTGGGACAACATATTTGTAGAGTTAAACTATAAAACAAAGTGTAATGAAGGAAGAATACTTACTTAGTCGGTGGGTATGTTAAGTAGCTAACGATAAGACAAGAGATAAGAGGTTAATCCAAGTAAATCAACGGTAGTTTAATTGTTGGAGAGAAAGCAGTAAATGAACACTGTTACTCTTAATGTACTACGGATTTTATGGAAAAGTACTGAACAGGATTTAGAACGTTGGCTGTAGGGCCGAGTCAGAGACCGCTAGTTCTGAGTTACTGACAGAAGGGAAAGCAGCTAGTTATCAGCTGACCGACACTTTTATAATGCCCCCACAGGTGACATATGTTAAGCAGCATCATGTCTCAAATCCCAGACCCTGGATCCGTAGCTCACTACTACATCACCGTCCGTCCCCACATTGTATTTCTTTAGGTTGTTGTCAAGATCAAAGCTACAGAATGGGTTATCTGTTCTCTCTCTCCACCACAGGTATCGAAACCAGATTCCTAGCGTCATAAGTCTAACCATTGAACTACTGCGGGTCCAGCATTGCTATCTGTTCTCTCTCCACCACAGGTATCGAAACCAGATTCCTAGCGTCATAAGTCTAACCATTGAGCTACTGCGGGTCCAGCATTGTTATCTGTTCTCTCTCTCCACCACAGGTATCGAAACCAGGACTCCTAGCGTCATAAGTCTAACCATTGAGCTACTGCGGGTCCAGCATTGCTATCCGTTCTCTCCCCACCACAGGTATCGAAACTGGACTCCTAGCGTCATAAGTCTAACCATTGAGCTACTGCGGGTCCAGCATTGTTATCCGTTCTCTCCCCACCACAGGTATCGAAACTGGACTCTACCTACCTTTCCATATTTCTATTGATGTGCTACTAACTTATCATCAATTCTTTTAATTTCTTTATATCACTATCGTACGTTGTTCGAAGCTATCAGTTATTTGGTTAGTATTGTGATGTTTTAATTCCAAGTAATGTATGTGAACAACAACAACAAAATTAATGTTTCTAAAAATTACGTTGTATTTAATTTATATATTTTTTTCATTCTAAAAGAGCAAATTACAAAAAAAAAGAGTCTAAAATTTCAAATGAAATATAAAAAATATAGAAATACAGAATATATATCTGTAATGGGGAACCTTATAGATTTGTTTGTTTGTAATTAAGCGCAAAGCCACACAATGGGCTATCTGTGCTCTGCTCACCACGGGTATCGAAACCCGGATTCTAGAGTTATAAGTCCGCAGACATACCGCTGTGCCACTGGGGGGCGGGACCTTATAGAAGAAGTACGTTAACAGACGACGTTCTGTATTCCCTAACGGAATATCTTTGGAACGGTTCAGTGGTCTGTTGTTAAGCGCAGAGCTACACAATGGGATAACTGTACTCTGCCCAAATTCTAGCGACATAAGCCCTCAGCTACACAATGGGCTATATCCGCTGTGCACACCACTGATATCGAAGCCGGTTTTTAGCGTCATAATTCCGCAGGTCTAACTGCTGTGCCACTCTTACAGAGTGTTTATTTGTCATCTGAATCCCTTATTCTTTTATTTGATTTGCCATTGTTGACGCTTTTCTAAGTGATTTTTCCATCTTAATTACCTGGTTTAAGCTCTTACGGACCTATATAAGTCACGGATTTGTAACGTTTTCGGGTTTAATTTGTTCTTTACGGATGATATACATCCTATTTTATCTTTACTTGTCTCAACCAGAAGAAACGAGTGTCTTACATATCCTGGCTACTTAGAGAGAACGTCATAAAGTCATCTCTATGAATAAAATATCGAAACGAAAGAACAGAGCCTCTCTCTCTCTCTCTCTCTAGTAGTCTAATTTCGTAGGTCGTTTCGAGTG
>NW_013667488.1:27900-32489 GCF_000517525.1 Limulus polyphemus
TCTCTCTCTCTCTCTCTAGTAGTCAATTTCTAGGCGTTTCGAGTGATAATTATATGCAGGCTCTGGCGGCAAAACAAGCGTGTATCCCGGCCCCCTGCTGGTCGTAAGGGGAACGGATCGGTGCGCTGTTCGTCGTCATCGCCGACTGCTGTCTGTGGCGGACGGCTAAATATGCATAAAGAGATCCCAACTACGGAGTCCATCTAATTTAGAACCTCAGCTAGCAGAATGAAGCTGAACTCCCAACCGGTCATAAAACATACAGAGTGGCTAATAAATTCTCCAGCCGGAGCGAAGTTCTCTGGCATGGTGTCCCTGAACTTGTTGGCTGGCACAAGAAAATCCACATGTGTTTCTCCAGCGAAGTCACGTACATCATCCAACCGGCTTACAAGTCAAGTACCATGTAGTCTGGCAATTATCCCACCTACACATTTCCAGCACTAAGTAGAAGAAAAAGAATGCCTCACTAGTTTCTTAGTAAGAAAGAGAGCGTTTTGTTAGTTTTTTTTTGAATAAGAAAGAGAGCGTTTCACCTGTTTCTTAGAAAGAACATGAGCGTTTCACTGGTTTCTTAGTAAGAAAGAGAGCGTTTCACTAGTTTTTTGAATAAGAAAGAGAGCGTTTCACTAGTTTCTTAGAAAGAAAAACGCGTTTCACTAGTTTTTTGAATAAGAAAAAGAGTGTTTCACCGGTTTCTTAGAAAGAAAGAGAGCGTTTTGTTAGTTTCTTGGTAAGAAACAACGTTTCATTAATTTCTTAGTAGGATAGAAAGGGTTTCATTTGTTTCTGAATAAGAATAGCGCGTTTCACTAGTTTTTTTGAATAAGAAAGAGAGCGTTTCACCGGTTTCTTAGAAAGAAAGAGAGCGTTTCACTGGTTTCTTAGTAAGAAAAATGCGTTTCACTAGTTTCTTGAATAAGAAATAGAGCGTTTCACCGGTTTCTTAGTAAGACAGAGAGCGTTTCACTGGTTTCTTAGTAAGGAAATGAGCGGTTCACTGGTTTCTTAGTAAGAAAGAGGGCGTTTCACTGGTTTCTTAGTTAGAAAATAGTATATCAGTTTCTTTTTCGTAGAACAGGCTGGCCTTGAAAGAGTTTTTTGAATAACCCCAAGTAAGATTCTTCATCTAACTGGTAAGTAAGATAGTATTAAATATCATGACGTGGTAGTTTCTATACTTTATCTTCCTTCCATTCGTTTGGAAGACGAATCTTAATCTCTCGATGTATTACTTTTCCAAAATTCAGATGATGATGATGATGAAGTTGATGTCCATTGTCAGAAGTGACAAAGTTTTTTGTTCGGTGTTTGTGATGACAAAACTGTCATTGTAAGAGATCCATTGCTCTTTTAAGAGCTGAAGGTGTATATTTTAGGAGATGACAAAATTTCTGTACATTGTCATAAATTACCAAGATGTTTATTATCAGAAACCAAAGTTGAAATGGTGAAGTTTCATTGTTAGAGATTAGATGAAGCTATTCATTGTCAGAAATGGTGAAGTTTCATTGTTAGAGATTAGATGAAGCTATTCATTGTCAGAAATGGTGAAGTTTCATTGTTAGAGATTAGATGAAGCTATTCATTATCAGAAATGGTGAAGTTTCATTGTTAGAAATTAGATGAAGCTATTCATTATCAGAATTGGCGAAGTTTCATTGTTAGAGATTAGATAAAGCTATTCATTATCAGAAATGGTGAAGTTTCATTGTTAGAGATTAAATGAAGCTATTCATTATCAGAAATGGTGAAGCTTTCGTTTCTATAACAAAGGTGACAAAGTTATTGTTCATTATCAGAAATAATAAAGCTGTAGTTCTATAACAAAGGTGACAAAGTTATTGTTCATTATCAGAAATAACAAACCTGTAGTTCTATAACAAAGGTGACAAAGTTATTGTTCATTATCAGAGATAACGAACCTGTAGTTCTATAACAAAGGTGACAAAGTTATTGTTCATTATCAGAGATAACAAACCTGTAGTTCTATAACAAAGGTGACAAAGTTATTGTTCATTATCAGAGATAACGAACCTGTAGTTCTATAACAAATAATGCCCTCTTAAAACTGTTACAGTATTATAGATTGACAACACAGAAACCTCTATTATAAAATAATGTATTACTCCTAGGTTCTTTGTTATGAAAAACAGTCTGTAAATATAAATATAGTAACCTCACAGAGTTTTGTCTCAGTCGCCGCTTTGAATTTCATCACATAGTTCAAGACTGCTCAAAATTGATCGTGAACTATTTATACCAAAACTTCCAAGAAGACATTCGTGTTGAGAATCAACAAATAAATGGTACAATGTCTCAAAGTATCTGTCGTTTGAAGCAGTTCAAAATCCTACTGACCAATGGTAAAGTTGTTCGGACATTTGTACAAGGTAGACTTTGATCCATAACACAAGCAAACGATGGCCACTGTTTCTATATATCACGGCTCACTGCAATCGTAGGGTCATCCTGCTCTGAGACGAAATCGGATGTTTGCATCCACTTCTGGTACCCCGTCAGTAAATAGATGGTTAGAAGCGACCTCAGACGGCTGGTCTGTACATCGGACTCCTTATCAAATGTATTCCACTCATAACAAGGCACAAAATATTAATTGATGCCCAGTGGACGAACAACGTGGGAAGGAATACAAAAACGCACGTGCACACACACATACGTATATATATCATATATTTTATGTATATATAGCAGAGTTATTGACCTGTTTGGTGTCTTGTTGTGAGGAACTGGCTGAGTCAATTTCAATGAAATTTGGCGCAGGAATTCAAGTGCCCCACCCCGATGATTGAGTTTAAAAAGGATAAGAAATGGAAGCTATTTCAATTTTTACTCCGTGAAGCCGACTCCAAACTAAAGCAACGCTTAATTTCGCGCGTCCCTGCATGGCCAGGTGGTTAGGGCGCTTGACTCGCAATTTCAGGGTCACTCCTTTCAGCCGTGGAAGCGTTATAAAGTGACGGTCAATCCCACTATTCGTTGGTAAAAGAGTAGCTCAAGAGTTGGCGGTGGATGGTGATGACTAGTTGCCTTTCCTCTAAATTAGGGATAGTTACCGCAGATAGCCCTCGTGTAGCTTTTCGCGAAATTATTGCTTGTTTGTTTTTTGAATAGCACTGGTACCTTTGTTGATCGCTTGTATTTATCTGACCTGCATGACGTAAGACACACGTGTATGACCTCTGCTATCCATCCTTGCAACTACGTAAATTGTACACCCATTCAGAGAGAACCTTAGAACCAAATCGAACCTCATTTTCAAAAAGGAACGTCACGCATAGGGAAGGAAGTACGGGTATGGACTAAATTCGTTGTCAGATTTCCTGAAAAAAAAAAACTGAATGAACGGAGTATTTTGCACTCTCACAGGACTTCAATCTCATTTAGGGTTTATGAAATAGCTCTTACAGGACTTCAATCCCATTTAGGGTTTATGAAATAGCTCTTACAGGACTTCAATCCCATCTTGGGTTTATGAAATAACTCTAACAGGACTTCAATCCCATCTAGGGTTTATAAAATAGTTCTTACAGGACTTCAATCTCATTTAGGGTTTATAGAATAGCTCTTACAGGACTTCAATCCCATCTAGGGTTTATGAAATAGCTCTTACAGGACTTCTATCCCATCTAGGGTTTATGAAATAGCTCTTACAGGACTTCAATCTCATTTAGGGTTTATGGAATAGCTCTTACAGGACTTCAATCCCATCTAGGGTTTATGAAATAACTCTCACAGAACTTCAATCCCATTTAGGGTTTATGAAATAGCTCTTACAGGACTTCTATCCCATCTTGGGTTTATGAAATAGCTCTTATAAGACTTCAATCCCATCTAGGGTTTATGAAATAGCTCTTATAAGACTTCAATCCTATCTAGGGTTTATAAAATAGCTCTTATAAGACTTCAATCCTATCTAGGGTTTATGAAATAGCTCTTACAGGACTTCTATCCCATCTTGGGTTTATGAAATAGCTCTTATAAGACTTCAATCCCATCTAGGGTTTATGAAATAGCTCTTATAAGACTTCAATCCTATCTAGGGTTTATGAAATAGCTCTTAAAAGACCTCAATCCCATCTTAGGTTTATGAAACACTCTTAGGAGACGAGTCGCAACTCGTCAAGTGATGCCCTGGAGACAGCTCCTTCGAACCAATTACTCCTCTGTTGAAAAAGTATATAAATATATTTGGTAGACTAGACTCTTCTAGACATGTGAAGGATGCAGCCAAACATTAACTTCACCCAAACCTGCGTGTTTGTAAACACTGACGTGTTTCGAAATAAAGAAAATTCAGACTTGTCACTTTCCTCAAACTCATTGTATTTTAATAATAAAAACAAAAAAAATGAATCAATAAAATTGACGCAAGAAATCAAACAAAGACCTGCCTTTTTTTTCTGATATTGTTTAAATAATAAAATCTTCTTTTTATTTTATTTTCGATACAGCAGCGCCAATTTATTGAGGTGGATAATATTAAAAAAAAAAAATGCATCTAACGAGATAGGTCTTCAGTTACCCTGGTTACGACATGAAAACACGGTATCCTGATATACACGATG
>NW_013667488.1:32924-42192 GCF_000517525.1 Limulus polyphemus
TTGTTAAAAAGAGTTAAAAAGAGTTAAAAAGAGTTACAGCAATTATTTAATTCAAATTAAATAACATAATTATCTGTATTTATTGTGTTCTCATTTATACTAACCAAGACACGTAAACATAAGCTGTAGATTTTACTGGGACAAGCGAGAGCTCCGTTCAACATAATTCAGCAAGTCTTCAAAACTTCCTGCCTCCCCCCTGTTAGCGTGAATTGAGTCATCCCGCAGGTTAATATCCATATATCATCAGATAACATATAGTACTATGCCACGTTCTCATTCCAGACCTGGTATTTTTATCACGCCTGAAGATGGCCAGTAGAAGATAAAGAAGCACCTGTGGCTCAGGAAATCACTAAATTGTGAAGCACGGAATCGTACAATAAATCTTTTACATTTATTGCTGTTGTACATCGAAAGATGTTTATAATGAAACGTGGATGTCTTACTAAGAATAACGTAAGGGGAGAGGGGGGGGGCACAACAGCCAATCCCAGTTGAAATGAGGATTTTTGCGAGATCCTCATACTAGTTTACAATATATATATATATATATATAGAACAAAGCCACAGTGGGCTGTCTGCTTCGTCCACCGTAGGGAATCGAACTCCGGATTCTAGCTTTGTAAGTCCGTAGTAAACTTACTGCTGCCACACCGGGGAGACTTCCAATATAAAACATACAACAAATTTATTTTTACAATATGAAGTTGACCGGAAATTCCGCTAAATTACTAATATTTAACCTAATTTCTTCTGTAATAAACATACAGCATCAACGTGAGTAAATTCCGCTAAATTACTTAATATTTAACATCGTTTCTTCTGTAATAAACATGCATCATCATCATGAGTAAATTCCGCTAAATTACTAATATTTAACATCATTTCTTCTGTAATAAACATGCAGCATCAACGTGAGTAAATTCCGCTAAATTACTTAATATTTAACATCGTTTCTTCTGTAATAAACATGCAGCATCAACGTGAGTAAATTCCGCTCAATTACTTAATATTTAACATCGTTTCTTCTGTAATAAACATGCATCATCATCATGAGTAAATTCCGCTAAATTACTAATATTTAGCCTCATTTCTTCTGTAATAAACATGCAGCATTAACGTGAGTAAATTCCGCTAAATTACTAATATTTAACCTCATTTCTTCTGTAATAAACATACAGCATCAACATGAGTAATGTATTCGAAACGTCTCGTGTTTTTGTACCTTCATTTATTCACTTAAACGTTTCGGAAATAGATACATTTGCAGCAAATTTCGCGCGTATTTGGTATGGTCCAAATTTGTTTTTATTCTTTCAAATGTTTAACTGACTAAATAGCGCCCCCCCCCCAAAAAAAAAGTTGGAACTATATTATTATTATTATTCAAAATGATTTTCTTTCCAATACATCGACTCGTATACAACTATCTCATTTATAACCAGCATTCTTGATTTCACTTATGAAATAAATCGACCCTACAAATCATTAATATATTTCGGGTGTTGGTCATGTGTTGTTGTTGTTGTTTGTAATTAAGCACAAAGCTACACAATGGGCTATCTGTGCTCTGCCCACCACGGGTATCGAAACCCGGATTCTAGCGTTGTAAGTCCGCAGACATACCGCTGTGCCACTGGGATATGGTCACGTGATACTCCCAGTATACATTTTATACGGATACAGCACTCGCACGAGTAGCACTTTGGCTTTTGGAAATACAGAATTATAACCGGAATTATAACTAGTAGGGATGAAAGGTAGCATAAAAACAGTGCTTACTCCGAAATTTATTAATTTAATTAGATAGGCCTGCGAATCTAAACTTCATAAAAGTTGTTTTGGTTTTATTAACGGATTTTTTCATAATTCAGCTACGCAGATTTCGAAAATAATATTAATTTTCTTATATCACGTAAAGATTTTTTCTTTTACAAATCGGGAAGTAAAAAACTCTCAGTTAGATCAAATGATTATTTCGTTTACCACAATGAACATTTTTTATTATTATGTTTGTTAACAAAAATACAAACAAACTGAAGAAAAGGGAAGAACATTGATGTCAAACGAATATACATCCTCATTCATCCTGATTTTTTGGTGTGAAATCTACGCCTTTTAGCCTCAAAACTACGTGTTGTGGTCTTTCTTTTATGTATTGCATTATGACGTTTTGTGAAAAATCTGTACGTGGTGGAGAAAAAATGGATATCATTTTCGGATTCAGCGTACAGGAATTAGTGTAGAACATGTAAAGATTTCAAGACCGTAAAACCATCACAGACCTGTGTTATTTTCCCCTCCTCTGTCGGCTACTCCATTAGTTTAGTGATTTAATCTATCAAAATATAATAGTTCCTTATTTGTGTGTTCAGCAGTTGTTTCTATAATATGTGGTTTTATAAACTTTGGGAACAGCTTAAATAATCACTTTACCAATACACCTATAGTAGATTAATTCGAGCAGCGGTCGCTAGGGAATTTCGTTCTTTGGTGCCCCAGATCATTCACGCCTTGCGTTTCAACTTAAATTTCGCGATTTTGAATTTCAAAATCATTAAATTTACTTGCTCTCCTCGTTGATCTGCCCAATGATTGGCCTCACCTTCATTTTTTTTTTTTTATACAACCACGTATATCGTATATTCTTTCTGGAGATCCTTTTAAACGTTTTTAACTCGTCCTGAATCGCTCTGTTCGTTTTTCTGAAATTCTGACTTAACTAACTACCAGGTTACGCCAACTATGGCATAGGGAATGCTGGGAAAGTCTAGTAATGGAGGCTGGCACAGGTCACACACACAGCAAATTACAGTCGTTTTCACCGCACGTTCCACCAGACCTCCTGTGGACTATCACCAGGGTATAGTTTCTAGACAACCGGCAGGTGGCGATGTACTGCCGCGAGGCAAGAAGAGACTAGAGCGCCGCCTGCCAGCCGTCGTGCTGAGTACAAGATGATGCATGATTGGATATAGAGTACGGATCGTATCACTTTATGTATCAGAATATATATATCTCTTTGCATGATTTGTAGTACATTGTAAACGACCTAATTTAGAACCATTTATATGATATAACTTAATGGAAATTTGTTGTGACTACATCCTGTTTAGAATAATATACCGCTGTAACTGACTTTCTCCGCCACCTAGCGCAATACTACTCACATACAAAATACAAAGACTCTCATTTACTACTATTTGAAGTCAAATAGTTTGTTGTTGTTGTTTTTTGTAGTAGGTTTTACTTTTAAGTATTTTAAAGTATATATTAAAATATTTCACAGGTAAGGTTAATGCCTTGCTCGTTCTAAGTAATTATTTCAAAAGTATTCAATCAATGAAATGAATCTCAGCGCCACCTGGGAGTGATTTAATAACATTTCCATCAAAGGGGATTTGAGTTGCTTATTTTGTTATGAATCAGTAAAAAAAAAAAGTAGTTCGTTGATACTTATGTGTTACTTGTGCCACCTGGAGGAATATTTGGCAAAATAATTTTGCTTCGCTGTGTGTATTGAAGAAAGGCTCTGGCCTATGATCTATTATTCTTTAATGCCCCTGGTGACGAATTATAAATATTTAATCTTTGTATTTTTAGCCGCGGCATAGCGACTCATAGAATGATTCTGAGTTTTTCAAGTACAATGCCCCCCCCCCCAGTGGTATAGCGGTATGTCTGCGGATTTACAACGCTAGAAACCATGTTTCGATACCCGTGTTGGGCAGAGCACAGCTAGCCCATTGTGTAGGTTTGAGTTTAACTTCAACCAAACAAACAATTCAAGTAGAAACTTTTACCTCATAGCTCCATCTCTTGAGCGATTTGAGATAATTACAGCCACGACTATTGAGGATTCCCTCTTGGTTTCCGATATTTGTGATTTAAATGTCTTTCTGAAGATTAGTCGCCATATCTCTTGTTGCCTCGAGTCTACCACTCATCCATCGTCAATCGTTCTCAATCTAATGGCTATCACTACTGTGATTACAACTTCTTTGGCTACGTTTCTCGTGGAAACAACCTTTAATTTCGAGGTGTAGCAGAAAGCTTGTGAGCCTTTGTCAGCTTTATATTCTTGCTTATTATCTTGTTAACTGTGTGAAAAAGATCTATTCAGTTTCATCGTAATGGCTTTTGGGTCGAAGGGTTCTGCTTCGTAACCATAGCCTTCACTTTGCGGGTAGGGAGCATTGCCTCTGATTAGTTTGATTTGTGCTTCTGGACCTTTTACTTTACTGAAAGTTTAACTGTGCTAGATTTTCTGCTTCCATAAAGTATACTGAAGACTTCTTTAGTTGCAATGTTGTGTTCTTTGATTAACAAACTCGCCATACAAAATCCTTCCCTAGTTACAGCTGGAACATTTATTTCCAGCTGTAATTATGCTTTAATGGTTTTGAACTTTTGAATTTACAGTGAACATCAAGTATGTGCTAAACATGTCATTTGTGATACCGTGAACAAGATATGTGAGCTGAAAATGTTGCCTGTGACACTATACCGTGACAAGATATGTGAGCTGAAAATGTTGTCAAGTGACACCATACCGTGACAAGATATGTGAGCTGAAAATGTTGTCTGTGACACTATACCGTGACAAGATATGTGAGCTGAAAATGTTGCCTGTGACAAGATATGTGAGCTGAAAATGTTGCCTGTGACACCATACCGTGACAAGATATGTGAGCTGAAAATGTTGCCTGTGACACCATACCGTGAAAAATATGCGACTTAAAAATGTTGTTTGTGACACCAAGGACTGCATCTTCGACGACACGCCGCTACATCGTTCTTATAAAGTTTGATTAACTTCCCAGTCTAACTTAAAATATTGCATTAGAGTTCTATTAGTAGGTACTGGTAAAAACGTTTTTACTGGATCTTCGAAGTTCCTTCTTTTTTATTATAAAAAAAATATACATCCATGTACAAACATCAGTCAGTGTCTAATAAAATAAGTCAATGCCTGATAAAATAAGTCAATGTCTGATAAAGTAACCAGACTTCGGAATAAATCGTGTAAGTTTAAATGCCATTAAATATTATTTTCCAGGAACTGGTAATAAATACAATCGTTCACAACTTTATTTATTATTATTATTTTAAGTGTCCCTTAAAAATTGAACGATATTTTACAAGTTTTTCTTCTTGTCAACTTTTAAATCATTTCGATGAACCAGTCAAAATAAATGCAGATCTCGCACGTGTTTGGATTATTCGTTAGCAGCACCCTCTGGTGATAAATAAGTGACTAAGAATTAGTCAAGAAGGTGCTTCTGAGTAATGCCTTTCTATAAAAAAGCGCTCTTAAAAAAAAGAAGAGATGTAACGAACTATTTTTTTTTATCGATAGTTTTGCTTTACGTAATAAAATACATACTAAGTTGACACCAATCATAAGACCAGGTGTCAGCTGTCGACATTTTCTTTCTAGCGCATGCGTCAACACCACAATCAGGAACGTAATAGTAAATAGGAAATTTAAGTGGAACAGGTGAAGGAATTTGATTTTTCAATATTTTACGACGTGTATGAGCTACCAGGTCAGAAATCCCCTAGAGCTAAGACACGTTTAACTGTTATCCCTAAATTTTGAACTACTATCAAGAGGGAAGCAACACCCGCCGCCGCAAGGGTTTTGTCCTGTTCTTTGAGTGTAAGCGCGCTATTAAAATGACAGTCAATCCCTTTATTTTGTTCAAAGGTGTGGATCACAGATCGAACCTTGGACAAAAGGATATAATTTGAAGTCTAACTAAAGTGCAAGCTAGATATAATGATGATGTTAGAGAAAATAAAACTATACTTTTGACTGTTAAAGATGACGAGTGAGCGCGTGCCATTACTGAACAACTTACTATATTACTCGTGATCATAATATAAACAGGATTATATCACAGAGCTAGTTATATGGTGGTCGTGCTTGTAATGTAAACAGGTTTAGAGAAGAAGAAGAAAAATAAATCATAATTGTTTAGTTTTATCCGTGAAATTCAATTATGTTTTAATGGCAATAAACAACCTGTGCACTGGTTACGTGAAATGGGTTTTTATATGAAGTGCGCATGTGATGTTATACGCATATTTCTTTTATTATTGCGCTTCTAAATCTATCACTGGCGAAATTTCTCTATCAGTTCCCATAGCCCCTTCCTACCCCCCAATCGTTGGCTCAGCGGCAAGTCTAATGGCTTATGATGCTAAAAATCGGGTTATCAGTTCCCATAGCCCCCTCCTACCCCCCAGTCGTTGGCTCAGCGGCAAGTCTAATGGCTTATGATGCTAAAAATCGGGTTTCGATACCTGCAATGGGCAGAGCACAAATAACCCATTCTGTAGCGTTGTGCTTAACAAACAAACAGTTTCAGTCGTAAAAAGAAACATGTAATTATAATAACCTGTTAAAATGTTTTTTGATCACGTAATGGATTATAATAACTACCTTACTATAAAGGTGTCAATATGCCATTTAGAACCTCTGCAACGTTCACAACGTTTCAATACTATTTGGAAACTTGATCAGCTAGACAGGTAAAAAAAAAAACAAGAAAGGAAAAAGAGAAATAATAAAGAGTCCTAAACAACCCGAAATAATATTAAAACTACAAATAAAACAGTTGGTCCAGGTCACAAAATAGATAAAGCTCCACGTCTTGTGTTGTTTTCCTAATAGAAGGATTGAGTGAGGGTTTGGGTTTTGTTCAGCACAAAACTAAACAGTGGGCTTTCTGTGCTCTGCTTGTCACGGGTATCGAAACCCAATTTATTCTGGAATACGCTTTGAAAAAATGCCCTACTTACAGGGGAAACTACAGAAAATGCCCTACTTACAGGGGCAACTAGAGAAAATGTCCTACTTAGAGGGGAACTAGAGGAAATATCCTACTTATAATGAAAACCAGAGAAAATGTCCTACTTACAGGGGAAAGTAGAGAAAAGGCCCTACTTACAGGGGAAACTAGAGAAAAGGCCCTACTTACAGGGGAAACTAGAGAAGATGTCCTACTTACAGGGGAAAGTAGAGAGAATGTTCTACTTACAGGGGAAAGTAGAGAAAATGTCCTACTTACAGGGGAAAGTAGAGAAAATGCCCTACTTACAGGGGAAAGTAGAGAAAATGTCCTACTTACAGGGGAAAGTAGAGAAAATGCCCTACTTACAAGGGAAAGTAGAGAAAATGCCCTACTTACAAGGGAAAGTAGAGAAAATGCCCTACTTACAAGGGAAACTAGAGAAAATGTCCTACTTAGAGGGAAACTAGAGAAAATTTCCTACTTACAGGGGAAAGTAGAGAAAGTGTCCTATTTACAGGGGAAACTAGAGAAAATGTCCTACTTACAGGGGAAAGTAGAGAAATGTTTAGAAAGGAGCTAGAGGGAGGCTGTTCTTCTTCTTTTAAGTTTATTTTCTTTAGTTTGTGGTGAAGAGGAGCAAACACGGACACGTGGATAATTGCTATGAATATATGCACACAAATGAAGAATGAAAGGCGTTGTAGAAATCAAACGAAAGCAAGGGACAATTAGCTAGAGAAGTCAATATTCTGGAAACAACTTTGATCTCAGTGAATACTGCGAAACGGGATTACTAGCATAGGACTGTAACAATAAAATATTTTGTTGTTATTGTTTGTTTATGTCTTTTTTAAAGGAAGACAATAGTAGTTTTATCTTATATGTTGTAACAGATACAGAAGATGATGATGAAACTTTGATGGTTTTACCTTATATATTGTAACAGATACAGAAGATGATGATGAAACTTCCGATGGTTTTACCTTATATGTTGTAACAGATACAGAGGATGATGATGAAACTTCTGATGGTTTTACCTGATATGTTGTAACAGATACAGAGGATGATGATGAAACTTCTGATGGTTTTACCTTATACGTTGTAACAGATACAGAAGATGATGATGAAACTTCTAATGGTTTTACCTTATATGTTGTAACAGATACAGAAGATGATGATGAAACTTTGATGGTTTTACCTGATATGTTGTAACAGATACAGAGGATGATGATGAAACTTCTAATGGTTTTACCTTATATGTTGTAACAGATACAGAAGATGATGATGAAACTTCTGATAGTTTTACTTGATATGTTGTAACAGATACAGAGGATGATGATGAAACTTCTGATGGTTTTACCTTATATGTTGTAACAGATACAGAAGAAGAAGAAGATGATGACACTCCTGATGAGAAAAGCGAGAATCCAAAGTATGTTAATCATATAAGCATTAAAAAAAGGATTAGACGTAAGATGAAAAACAAAAATATCAATCGTCCAACAATGGCAACTCAGGAAGGAAGATGAAATAAACAGGGTCCTGAAGAAGATGCATTTAATTTAGGACTTCGTTGGAAAGATAGCAACGAAATAATGATGCGTACATTTGAAAGGACGAGTAAGTGAAAGAGTAGAAATACCAAAAGGTTTTTTTTTTTCCAGCATATAAATATATACATACGTAGGTACCACATGTTCATTATTTAATTGAAGTGTAGTGTACGGGCTGCAACCACTTACATCTTCCGTTTCACTGCTTCTGAAGATCGAAACGGCGTCTCGGTTCGACTATTCGTTTTAACATTCACGAGGCTCTATGGCCAAGTGGTTAGGGCACTCGACTCGCAATCTGTGGGTCGCGGGTTCGAATCCCCGTCACACCGAACATGCTCGTCCTTTCAGCCGTGGGGGCGTTATAATGTGGCGGCCAATCCCACTATTCGTTGGTAAAAGAGTAGCCCAAGAGTTGGCGGTGGGTGGTGATGACTAGCTGCCTTCCCTCTAGTCTTACACTGCTAAATTAGGGACGGCTAGCGCAGATAGCTCTCGTGTAGCTTTGCGCGAAATCCGTAACAAACAAACATTCACGAATATCCGACTACCCTTTCTGAAACTTGAACATCTTAATGTATAACGAATTTAAGAAACTTTTTGATATTTAACATACAGGGAATTTCTCTCGTTCGAAATCGTGTGAAATAAGCTTACATGGTTCCATAAAAATAACACGCGAGTTTTTTAAAAAAGGCAGACAGACATGAACCGTTCATCGCTTTCTCTTTCAGTCTACGCAACATTAGGTTTAAATCACGGTACATTTCCTGTCTTGTTTGATTATTGATTGAAAGTATTGAAAAATATATATGTATATAAACCACTAAGATTTTATGAGTAAAACTAGCCAATAAATCATTAATTAATCGATTAATTATGGTAAATAATTCCCAAGTTAACAAAATATAC
>NW_013667488.1:43192-45493 GCF_000517525.1 Limulus polyphemus
AGAAGGTGAAATCACGAAGGCTCAGAGAAATAGGTGTCAGTACTGTCGCTTCCAAAAGTGTCTTCGTCAGGGCATGGTTCTGGGAGATGAGTTTGTTTGTTTGTCTGTTTGTAATTAAGCACAATGCTACACAATGGGCTATCTGTGCTCTACCCACCACGGGTATTGAAACCCGGTTTCTAGCGTTGTAAGTCCGCAGACATACCGCTGTGCCACTGAGGGGGGGGGGTGTCTGTAGTTAAAGAGTTTTCTTTTTTTATTTCACTTAAGTAACATTTGAAATACACAAATAAATATACAAATATAGTTAATTCTGAAAGACGCTGGAGTGGAAGGGCGAGTACAACATATATTTTAAGAAAACAAAACAAGAAGTTTTGATAATATAGTTTCAGTTTTTACCAACATTATTTTTCCCAAGATGCAATACTCTCGAGAATTCTCGGGCATCAATCTACTTAAACTTTTTTCAAATTTAAAAAAAAAAAATATTTTGACTTATCTGACTAGTTGTATACAAGACAGGCTGTGTCGATAAAACTAAGCTTCCTTTCCAGAGCTTTATCCAAGCTTTGTGACTTGGAATATTTACGTAATATTTCTACTGATCAGGGCCCGTCAGAATGGGGGGGAGGAGGGAAGGATTGTTTGGTTTGGTTCGAATTTCGCGCAAAACTACTCGAAGACCACGTACGCTACCCGTGCCCTAATGTAGCAGTGGTAGACTTAGAGGAAGGGCAGATAGTTAACACCAACCACCGCCAACTCTTGGACTACTCTTTTACTAACAAATAGTGGGTTTGACCGTCACGTTATAACGCCCCCACGATTGAAAGGGCGAGCATGTTCGGTGACGGAGATTCGAAACAACGACCCGCAGATTGCGAGTCGAGTGCCCTAACCACCAGGTCATAAGAGGAGGAGGATGGAAGAGGAGGACAAAAATAAAAGGGAAAGAAGGAGAGAGAGAGTTTAGTAAGGATAAAATGGATTGAAGATGGGGGTTAGTGATGGTAGTGGTATAGAGGTGAGGGTGGGGTGGGAAAGGGCATAAGTCAAAACAGTAAGATTAGATTTGGAAAATTAAACTTTGAAAGAGAAAAAGATTGCGACAAACCTTTGGTCGATTGGGGGTGGGGGGAATACCAGGGACGCGGAATTTTTGTTACGGGTCCTGCTACAAATACAAAAATATAGCGTTTTTGTCTAGGGACCAACAACGAATTTCTGAGCACAATAGAACAGGATTAGAAACACGTTTTCTTTTCAGTATAATGGCAGTCATGATCCACAATCAGCTCATCGACACAATCTGCTACCTACACGTCGGCAGGTGCTCAAGTAACAGGCCGAAAAAAAAAAAAACAGCTCCATATACGTTCATAAAACATGTCCCTATTACTGCTGACCCAAAAATACTTTTGGCAAACGATGATGTTAAACTGCATAAACAAATGTTTTAATTTCGAGACTTCCCTCGCCAGGAAATTCACAACATTTGTCTAAGCTATTATCAACAGGAAACCCTGGTACTATAGGAAAATGTGGCCCGTGCCACTACACCCCCCCCCCAACCGATGAAACAAATTCTAGTAATACAACTATGAATTAAAGTGTTTTCCAAACTTTTTTTTTTCTTCTCTGACGACACCTTAATTCATTTAACTTGCTTTGCGCGACACAATATACAATATTTTATTGTTGAGTGTGTGTGTTTTTTTTTCATGTTCTTCATTATTATTCTTTCGGTGAAACTCTCGCGACACCCCTAATGTGTCGCGTCACACAATTTGGAAAACAGTGTATTAGTTCAAACTTGGGGATAACGACACAAAGTTTGGAAACTACTGGTAGATACAATGAGCACTTGTTACGAAAGTGTTTCCATGATTAGAACATTTTACAATAAAGATTCTGACACCTTATTGTTTTAAGTACAATATGTCTACGGTAACTCTTACAAAAATAAATGTTGTAAAAGTTTTTATACAGTTTAAGTACAGTATTTTAAACGTGAATCACAGTAAAGGTGGCGCTTGCCGTCGAGAGAGCATTTAAACAAAGCTACAGTAGCACCACTGAGCTTCAATATTGAAATTCCCGGATACAATAGCTTTCCGGATATTAAGATGCCAGATAAAAAAATTTATATTGTATTTTGTGAGCCATACTCATTTATTGGGTTGATTTTTTCTTAGTTCTGTTCTATGTAGGTAGTTTACTGTGATCGTAAGCTACTCATTTATTGTGTTGATTTTATCTTAGTTCTGTTCTATGTAGGTAGTTTACTGTGATCGTAAG
>NW_013667488.1:46493-61947 GCF_000517525.1 Limulus polyphemus
TTTACTGTGATCGTAAGTTATCATTATTTTTTATTCATTATTATAATTGAAATTTTAAAGTGTAATTTGCCACCGCACAGGAGATATTACAGTATCGTTAAAACGTGAACAAATGTAAAGGATATCCGGAAATTATGTTTGAATTCTCTGCTATAATGGTTACTGTAGAATTCCATTAGGCATACTGAGGTACCTTGTAGCAATGAGGTATCTTGTAGCAATGAGGTACCTTATAGCAATGAGGTATTTTGTAGCAATGAAGTACTTGGTAGCAATGAGGTATCTTGTGGCAATGAGATACCTTGTAGCAATGAGGTACCTTGTAGCAATGAGGTATCTTGTAGCAATGAGGTACCTTGTATCAATGAGGCACCTTGTAGCAATGAGGCACCTTGTAGCAATGACGTATTTTGTAGCAATGAGGTACCTTGTAGCAATGAGGTACCTTGTAGCAATGAGGCACCTTGTAGCAATGAGGTACTTGGTAGCAATGAGGTACTTGGTAGCAATGAGGTACCTTGTAGCAATGAGGTACTTGGTAGCAATGAGGTACCTTGTAGCAATGAGATACGTTGTAGCAATGAGGTACCTTGTAGCAATGAGGTACTTGGTAGCAATGAGGTACCTTGTAGCAATGAGATACCTTGTAGCAATGAGACACTTTGTAGCAATGAGATGCCTTGTAGCAATGAGGTACTTGGTAGCAATGAGATACTTTGTAGCAATGAGGTACCTTGTAGCAAGCACGTAAAATCAAAACGATGTAACATGTTAACATAATTTTTCCATATATTATAAGACTACTAATCTTGTTAACATAATTTTTCCATATATTATAAGACTACTAATCTTGTTAACATAATTTTTCCATATTATAAGACTACTAATCTTGTTAACATAATTTTTCCATATATTATAAGACTACTAATCTTGTTAACATAATTTTTTCCATATATTATAAGACTACTTATCTCTCTCTCCACTCCCCTCTCTGGCTCAGCGGAAAGCCTGGAGGCTTATAACACTAAAAATCATATTTCGACACCTGCGGTGGGCAAAAGATAAATAGGCCATTTTATAGCTTAGTGCTTAACAAACAACCAAACAAAAACGTCTTGCGCTAACGTATTACATAGTCCTACACCTGCCTGAGGTGTAATCCAAAACGTTTGTTCAATATGTCGTTCTTTTAAAAAATTACCAAGATGGCAGGAAAAAGGGGGGGAGGTTGTTGTTAGGAGCTTTATGGCACAAAGCAACGTGGCTATCTGCGCCAAACAACTGTAAAAAAAAAAGGTAAAATTCTATAACAAGTGAAAAGAAAACAAGCTCAAAGCTGAACAATGGCCAAAAAAACAGGTAAAACAAAAACTTAGTGTGATACAACTATTTTTGAAATGCAATAATAAATATGTGGCGGTGGAACTTTGATAGCTTGATAATTGATTATATTTGTTCTAAAAAGCATTAATTAACCTTTCTATTAACAAAGTAATGGACACGTGTTACGTTATGCGTGAAAAGGCATTAATACAAAGTCTAGAAATGATATCATAACGCATTAATACTTCGACATGTTGATTTACCATAAAATAAGTTTGAAGTAATATATCTTAGTGGCTCAACGGTTGGTTGGTTGGGGTTTAATGGCGCCAAGCATCCGTTAAAAAAGGCAAAAAAAATACAGTAAAATACGATAAAAGGTAATGAAAATAATCTTAAAGTACTCATAAAGCAGGTGCAAAAAAAATCAATGACCCGTAAAAAGGTAAAAAAATGATCAGTCCGGACAGTGTCACCATCGTCAATGACACTATCCAGGCTCAACGACAAGCTTGGAGGTTTTAAGCTAAAAGGTGTACACAGCACAGATATTCCGTGTTGTAGCTTTGCGCTTAATATCTTGCTTCGCCTCTTTGTTTTGTTGTGTTAAGTTTTCCACGTGTGTTCTTATAATTATAGACGTTTCTGTATGGTTGACCATGTGTTTCACCATAAACAAAAACTCTTCGAAAACGATCGTTTCGGTGACTGAATTGGTCAGTTTGAGGTGAAAGTTTTCGGGATGAGTAGGCGAAGAATTGTTTATTTGTAGTTGAGCACACAGTTCTACCATGGGCTACATACCGCCGTGCCACTGGGGGGTTGGGGCGCGTTCGTAGTTAAACATAAAGCTACACAAAGAGCGATCTGTGCTCTGCCCACCACGGGTATCGAAACCCGGATTTTAACGTTGTAAGGACCGAGCAGACGATGAGACGGAAGAAAATCTATAGTAACGATAAACTAAGTGATACTGTTGACCATAAGATCAAGCCTCAGCAAAGCTTACAGATGGTATTGTTGAGTTGGACAAAATGTATCTCAGGTCGAGATCCCGATCGTCAACGTAAATAAATGGTTTACTTGGTGACTGTCAAATCGCAGTATTCGATCAGATAGGGGGCAGCCCAAGGGCCGATATTCCTTTGTCTTGTCTTAGCATAATGACAGTATAGGATACAAAAAACAAAAAGCACCACCTATAAGGAATTACTGTATTTTTTGTTTTAGGTATATGAAATAGCTCATTTTAAAATTGCGTTTCAAACGATTTTAATTGATGAAATTTGTGTTCACAAATGAAACACTAGTTTTCTTACATCCTGTATCTTAGGGGGCGAGGGGAGAACAACAACAACAAAATATCGTTCACCTAGAAAAATTATATGCGAGTTTGGTTTTGGGGTGGAAAACGTCGGTAAGGTTTAGAAGTCATATCGGTGAACGTATGGCACTCAGTCGGGTATAAGAAGAGTAATTTCGGAAGTGGCGCTGTTGATAACGGATCAACTACAAGATGATCCGCCCTTTGATACGGCGGATGTCAATTAGAACGTAACATTCTTGGTTTGTCGGAACACACCGTGAAGCTCGGAGTTTATGTCCACTGTCGTCTGCACTCTACCGTACACGTTACACTTCAGACTGTAAAATTTTTCGGCGACACAAGAAGCGACGTAATTGTTATTATCACTTGATCAGTCTTGGCAAGCGTTTTCATTAGGCTTATCGAGAAGACAACTGTTTATGTCACGTGTAAGATTTGCTAATGGAGGAGCAAATAAAAAAAACACGACGTTTCTTCCAAACTCCAGAGGGCGTTTTACTGTTTATATGATAAGAATTGGCTGGTAAAGTAAGACTTGTTTAATTAATATAATAAAGATATAAAACACTTCTCATGGTACTAATATTCTTTTATCAAAGAAGACAATGTCAGTCCAATCGCAGTACAATTCATTCTGGTCTGCTGCTAGTGAAAAGCAAGATAATCGTGTTTGTGCTTGACAAACAAACGAAACTAGAACTGTTAAATTCCAAAAGGTGCATTATGGGTTATTTGTGCTGTGTCGAAACCCGGTTTTTAGGGATATAAATCTTCAATGAGAGGCTCTACCTTTGTTTTCAAGTAGACGTTTCAGTGATTTGTATTCGTCATTGCTGTTTTAGGCTATATTTTTAATATTTAATGTTCTGTTAGGCAGAGGGAGTTTGTCATGACGTAATTATGATGCAACATTTCGAAGCTTTTTTGTAGCGTGTAGGAAAAGTAGTAAAAATGTCTGACTGAATTATAAAACACTTAAGCAGTTCAGTATCATTTAGTGAATTATGAGAATGAGTGAGTCCGTTAGTGAATTAGTCAATCAACATATTTGTTATCAATCGATTATCGAGGGAAAGTTTGTAAGCAAGTGGCTTGAGATTTAAGCGCACCATTAGTTTTGGAATTTCTGTCAAAATGCTTATTTGTGAAGTAAGGCCTACCAGTGAACGTAGCCTGTATAGATCTTTTAATCACATCTTCTTCTGTAATACATTATAAAACATCTTGGTGTGTTCCAGCATGAATAAAATGGATACTATTCCATGGTTAACGGAAATGGTCACTAGAGGGCACTATTGTTCAATTAATCACCGTTCGCTTCAACGATTGCCTGCCTCTTTAGAATGATGTGTTAGACAGTTAAATAAAACTGTCCAATATTCAACATGACTACCTAATGTCGAAAGATCTATTTGATTTAGGACTGTGCGATGTTATGGACTGCCACACGATAACCCTACCTTCAAAATGTTGATTGGGGCTGGAGTGGGGGGAAGGGATGAGACATGTAATGGGGCCAAATCCAAAATAAACCTAAAACTAATGTACACCATTATTTTGAAGGGCAACGACACCTCAGGTGCCGGCCCGGCATGGCCAGGCGGGTAGGGCGCTTGACTCGCAATCTGCGGGTTCGAATCCCCGTCCCATTAAACATGTTCGCCCTTTCAGCCGTGGAGGCGTTATAATGTAACAGTCAATCCCACTATTCGTTGGTAAAAAGAGTAGCCCAAGAGTTGGCGGTGGATGTTGATGACTAGCTGCCTTCCTTCTAGTCTTACACTGCTAAATTAGAGACGGCTAGCACAGATAGCCCTCGTGTAGCTTTTCGCGAAATTCAAAACAAACAAACCTCAGGTGCCCGCACCACCCCTGGCGCCCCTTTTAGCTCCGGTCTCATCTAGTTGGTTGTTTATCAGTATAAAGATATATATATATAATTTTTCGGCGCTAATAATTGTCTGTTTAGAGCAATCTATGTCTTTGTTAGTTGGTTGGTTGGTTGTTTGGAGGTTAATGGAGCAAAGTAGCGTGGCTATCTGCGCCAAACAACCATTAAAAACTTAAAATCAAGTAACATACAGTAAAAGATGAAAAAGTTTTGCTAATGAATCAACAGGTTCAACAAACAAACGTTGAAACACTGGTCGTCATTGGATGACCCCGTGAACACAGTGCTATCTCTGTCCAACTTCTCAATACTTATCCTTAAACAATAACCCACTCCAAAGCCCCGAGGCTAGTGATAAAAATTCAAAAGTTCTATTGTTGTTGTTGTTGTTGTCGTTTTTCGATTGTCACACCTTTGTTACTCCTGGCCACTCGAGAAAAGTCTCATTGTTCTATCTGTTTCCTGGTATCTTAAAAATTCAATTAGGTTTCATTTTGAGATCTCGTATATCTGAGAGCAAATAAAACAAAAACAAAAAAAGCAAAATCCGATGACTAATCCAAATTGTCATGGTAACATCATATCTGATTCGCCTAAACAAGACCCTTGTACATTTCTTCTTAATAAATGAATTAACCTAAGGATTCCGCGCATAGCCTGATTTAATCAAATTACGAAATACTTTTATTAGACAAACGACGCCATTAATATTAAGACTTTCTTATATTTAGTCTTAAATTTAAGGAACAGGATATACCGATTTTAGTTTGTTTCTTTGTTTGTTTTTGAATTTCGCGCAAAACTACACTAGGGCTATCTGCGCTAGCCGTCCCTAATTTAGCAGTGTAAGACTAGAGGGAAGGCAGCTAGTCATCACCACCCACCGCCAACTCTTGAGCTACTCTTTTAACAACGAATAGTGGAACTGACCGTCACATTATAACACCCTCATGGCTGAAAGTGCGTGCATGTTCGGTGACGGAGATTCGAACCCGCAACCCTCAGATTGCGAGTCGAGCACCTTAACAACAACAAAAAAAACAAACTGAAGTTTAATGGTCGTTTACATCGACCAATATATGTCTCTTTTCATTTAATTGGTACAATTTAAAATTAGTGACTTTAATTGAATGTTTGCTCATTTCAGCATGTCTATTTCTATTCGGTCGTCGCGGGTTCGAATGCCGTCACACCAAACATAACTAACAAACTATTAAGTCGTTCTACAGCTATCGTTTTTTGTACTTCCTACTCTAACAAACATTCTGTGCTTACCACTGGTATCGAAACCCGGTTTTCAGCGTTATAAGCCCCCAGACTTTTAAAAGTAAAACAATCTTTTCGACTTAAATCGTCAATCAGGTAATCATGGACAGTCGATAAATCTGCACCTGAAGATTAGTGAACATGACGTACAAAGAAAGCATTGAATATCACGATAAGAAGGGAGTGCTGATTGGTTGGTTGGTGGTGCTGAAAAGAATGGTAAAAAATGTCGTGGTTTTATATATATATATATATATATGTGTGTGTGTGTGTGTAAACTGGCATGCATTAACCGTCGTATATTTCTGGTAGCAATTTTACGTAAGACCTCATACAAACGTTCTGATTTTTTTTTTTAATAGTCGGTTTAGAGGCTGTTGTAAAAACAAAACAAAACAAAAAATTCAGTTTCGAAAAGCTGCCAAAAATGGAAATCTTAAAAGAGTGGCAGTGAATATTAACTTAACAACTGTGATTTTTAGTAACTGATACAGAAACATAAATAAATCATTTCATCCAGCATTGCCAAATGTTACCGTTCTTTAGGCTGGTATGCTTACACATGTCACGTGGCAGCTGCAAGTCTGAGATAACGAGAGAAAAAAAAAAAATCAGTATTTTTTTCCAATAATTAGTATTCCGTAAGCGCGGGTTCCGAACATCTGCATTAATATTAAATATTATCAACAGCTGCTCGTGTTATGTAGTTTTTTGTTTTTTTTTATTCAAAGCTGGCTTTCTATACATCGAAATTGATTTTTATAACGCTAACTATTTGTGACCCGATAACTGTGAATATATTAATATCTATCTTTCTTACGTTTTTACCTTAATCATCCCACTTTATATTTCTGCTAAAGCTGGGCATCTTTTATCATATTACTCAGTTTTTGTTTGTCCTGAAGATGCGCGCGCACTTTATTTCAACGGATGTAAACAAAATACGGATATAAATATATTTTAGTACACATTTTGTACAACAATATATTAAAAGCTTATCAAAGATTTTTAAAAATGCCTAACGTTAGATCGTAGAATGACATTATAAGTTTATTTATTGATAGTATCAAGTACGATAAAGTTTAGCCCTAACTAAAGCAAGAAACATACACAGATTACATTGTTAATTTATCTCTATTAAATAAAGGCTTAACTAATGTTAGGCCTAAGATAAGTGGACTTATAGATTTCGATGTCTGCGATTAGAATTCTTTTCTATAATTATAGAAATCCTGTATTTAAAGATAAAAATACTAATATAATATAACTGACTTTAATATAATGCCCCCCGGGGGCTTAGTGGTAAGTCTTATAACGTAAAATTCGAGTTTCGCACTGGACACGTCCCAGTTTACCTCTTTGCTGATTGGTAGTCTTTCAGTTGAAACCAGAATAGAACAATAGATATGCTTGTGATAACTTTTCCATTTGTTTCCATTTGTTCCATTTCGGGCCAAGATGTTAAAGATACGTGTTGAAACTTACATTAGCAGCATATTTTATCAAATTCATTGCAGTAAACTCGATAAGTCGGTTTATTTTCAAACTCATCACTGCTAATTACTAAGCCTTAAACATTTGAATTTATATAATACCATGCCAAGCTTTTATTAATTTTTATGAAGTTGTTTTTTTAGATTAAATTATTCTCGGAGTAATAAATGTGTTTATCTATCTCGTGCGAAAAACTTTTCTGGGGAAAAACAATTATACTTTGTTTAAAGTCGTTCGTGCATGAGGAAATCAAGACGCAAGCCACTTGAGGTAGTAGTAGGATTCAAACATTTATTTTTCTACTAAACAATAGTATACCGTATATCCTCAAATGATAAACACAGTTTTATGAAATTTTGATAATAGTTTAAAGTTTTAAAAGTTTGTTTGTACTTAGGCGAAAAGCTACACAATGGGCTATCTGTGCTGTGCCCATCACGTATATCAAAAGTCGTTTTTTTAGCGTTATAAGCTATCGGACTGGAGCCACTATGGGGAGGCTCCATCGAAATACAATTTAAAGTTGACACATATGATATTCTGTTGTCATGACGTCACATTCCTGTTACGTCACGTCCAATGTTTCATTTTTGACGAATGTATTTTGTAAGCATTTTTGTTTAGAATTTATTGTAATACTTATTTCAATACGACTTCTGAAATATGACTTGGTCAAAAAATACCATTTGTATTTATATGCTCCGAAGTGGTTGGTTGGTTGGTTAATGGGGTTCATTGGCGCAAAGTAACGTGACTATCTGCGTCAAACCACCGGTGTGGAGATAAAATCAAAAGGTAAAACTCTGATTAAAAGTAATAAAAAGTAAAAGTTAAAAGCTAAACAATGTCAAAAAGCTGGTAAAAAAACTCAAATAGACTTTAAAAGTCCAATGGCCCGTGAAAAACTAAAAACATGATCAAGTTGGACAGTGTCACCATCGTCCAACGTCAGGGGTAAACCCGTACAAAGTACATGTCTAAAATGGGGCCGTCTCTCACGGTCGTAACGACGGCACGACAGTAAAACGTGGATTATTGTGACTTGAGTGTCACAAAAGCCACACGTCGGTGGTGGATCAGTATCGAATAAAAGCAAACAATGTCTTAAAAAACTGTGATACTTATGGAAAACTAGATGGCCAAACAACAACAATAGGTTTAATGTGCAAAAAATTTATTATGAAGCTGCTCACCACAAGCCGACTTCCAACTGGCGCCTTGATCACAGGACCGTAGTCCACACATGGAACAGACAAGGCTGTGGCAGCGCCAGAGCAGATGGACTTAGAACTAATGTGAAGCTATTCCAGGGTCAATAGAGAGCTAAGAGAGTCAGTGTAAGCGGTACAAACGGTGTACTGTATAGATTATACACGATCCAGAGCAAGAGAAATGAAATACAACTCGGCAGTCAACAGAAACTGTTGAGGGGATCCTGTGAGCCACAAGAAACCACGACAGAGCCCACAGAGTCACCTGATTTAGAACCATTCGTAAAATCGGGAACAGAATAATAGTTCGAAAGATGTTCGGCAAAGAGAAGATGGTATCCACCAGTAACTGAATGCATGACTGAAAAATGGTTCTGTACCTCGGGGCCTAAGGAGAGGGACCCAAGCAATTACTAGATATGACAGTGGGGACAGAGGCAGTAGTAGATGTAGACTTATCAACACTTGCATCCACAGAGGGCAAAAGACTCTTCATATGGTGAGAGAAAGACTCAGTTGGAGGCACAGAAAGATCTGTCTGCATGGATACTATAGCAATGGAACGGAGTGCAGCAGAATATGTCCGAGATGGTACAAGGGACAATAACTTCCATGCCTCAGGATAAGAAATGTTGTTTACGATACGTAAATGTTGTACCTCTTTTTTCTCCACCCACTTAGGGCAAGAACAAAAGTATGAGGGGTGGGAACCACCACAATTGACGCAGTGAGTGTCCAGCTGATACTCGTAGGCGTCATGGTCTTTGGTACCACAACGAATATGAATCAAAGAACCACGACAAGATGCCTTTGAATGTCCGAAATGCTGGCACTGGAAACACCTGAGAGGGTTAGGAATATATATAGGCCTACCGTACAGTTCAGATAAACTGCCTTGACAGAGGCAGGTGGGCGTGAAGATGTAAACGTCAAAATTAAAACTTTGGTAGGGAGAACAATTCCGTCCTTATGAGTGGAGATATATCACATTGCAGAAACTCCTTGACTGAAGAAACCAGCGAGGATCTCTGACTCGGGGATGTTCTTCAAATCCCTCTCAATGATCATTCCTCGGGAGGAATTCAAAGAAGCATGGGGAGTAACCTCAATGGGTATATCCCCAGTGGTCCTTAACCTCAGGAGGAGTTCACTATGTGTAGATGTTAACACCAAGAGTTCTCCAGAACGCAACTTTCTTACTGACTTGAGAGAGCCAGCAAGCCCCTCTAATCCCTTCTGAATCAAAAAAGGGAGACATTTGTCCTAAGGATTTGTAAGACAAAAGTGAAGAATTAAAAATCGAGGTACAGGTCCTGAATTTGGTGGTGACTGTGGAACAGAGTCGTCTATGCATAGTCGTTTATTTATTAGCTGTTTTTTTACGATTTTATTTTTTTCGAGGTTTGGTAGATCCATAATAAATAGACAATAATTCAGTGCCCACTGGCCCCATGGAGTCCTACGAGAGGAGGCACTACAATGCCAAACAATGACACTGCAGCAACGCCAGGGTTTCCTGAGCACTATACCAAAACACCAGCATAACACACAATGTCCACAACACCCGTTGAGAACGCCCAACACTCAATTGACCCTAGCCCAACAGAACCAGCCGATTGACCCTGGGGGAGCAACCCCAAGGCCACTCATCTATAGTAATTCAAGGCCAAAATGGTGTGTTGCAGTGCCCCAGACACCACTCAACCACCAGGATCCTCTCTTCCCCTTCACGGGTCGCCACACACGACAAGTACGTGGATGGATGTTCAGATCTCAGAGAAGGTAAACTGAAAATACAGAACTTTCCCTGGGAGGTCCCCTCACCACGTACAGGAATCCACGTCGAGGGGTTCAGAGAAGGTAAACTGAAAATACAGAACAGAAACTTTATCTTCTTCACCACATAGACCCGACAAACCTTCATGCCAAATTTGGTGAAGATCCATCAACATGGGGCGAAGTAATTACACGGACAGACAACAGAAAGTACTATTATATCTATATAGAAGTAATTACACGGACAGACAACAGACAGTACTATTATATCTATATAGAAGTAATTACACGGACAGACAACAGACAGTACTATTATATCTATATAGAAGTAATTACACGGACAGACAACAAACAGTACTATTATATTTATATAGATACTATTATATTTATATAGAAGTAGATACACGGACAGACAACAGACAGTACTATTATATTTATATAGACACTATTATAGGATTTTGTTTCTGAATTTTCGCGCAAAGTTACACAAATATTTAAATACGCAAAACCATCCCGTATTTGGAACCGATACACTAAAGTAAAGGCAACTAGTCAAAAGTATTCACCGCCGACTCTTGAGCTACCCTTCCCTGGCAGAATAGTTAGATTTGACCGTCCTTCGAAGAAAAACAAAACTACCGAGAAACAAAAGCTCAAGAGACAGTTGAAAATTACGAATTTTATTGCTGTTACACAACTTAATAACTGTGCACTAAATAGTCAATTATGGCCGGAAAGTTGCTCAAATCTGGGGTTCGAATCCCCGCAGTGGACACAGCAGATAGCCCAGTGTGGCTTTGCTCTAAAACAAACAAACAAAAAGTTAAAAAATATTATGTCCTTCGAAGAGATCAGACTGTAGCCTATGGAATCCTGGGTAAAATAATTAGTTTACATGCTAGTAAGCACAACATTGGTACATATGTTGATCACCTTATCGATTAGGCTTCACCTTCGTAGTTCGGTTGTCATGGTAACAGGTATGACGCCCAAATCCTTCTCGTGTTTATGAGGTTCTCTCTTGTTTCTAGAAGGGCAGTGATGTTACAAAAAAACGCTGTAAAGTTTTTATCTGGGAAAGCTTTTAAGCGCTTGCTTTAATAATATGAAAAGTACTATACGCATGTCTAAAGGTAAACTGTTTGTTTTGTTCATTTTGACGTCTGAAGATTTATTACTGGTCAAAACTTATCAAGCGTATATATACACATACCCAAAACCACGTACACACACACACACACACACACATTACCAAGGTTTTGCAGTGAAACGTGCCTGTAGGAGATTGATCAGCGTGTTGAGATATATTTTGATGTGTTGTTTGTTTGTTTTGAATTTCGCGCAAAGCTACACGAGGGCTGTCTGCGCTAGCCGTCCCTAATTTAGCAGTGTAAGACCGGAGGAAAGGAAGCTAGTCATCACCACCCACCGCCAACTCTTGGGCTACTCTTTTAACAACGAATAGTGGGATTGAACGTCACTTTATAACGCCCCCACGACTGAAAGGGCGAGCATGTTTGGTGGGACGGGGATTCGAACCCGCGACCCTCAGATTACGAGTCAAGCGCCCTAACCACCTGCCCATACCGGGCCACGTATTAGGTCTAGTGTACTTGTGGCCTGTCGTCAATTTTTAATGTAGTCATTGGGAAATAAAAAGCATAAAGATAAGAACGTTAACTGTGCATTAATCTTAAAGTCTACTCGTGCAGCGTATTAAAAATTGTTGACGTTTTTGTAACAGCACCTTCTAAAGACTGATTTTTCTTCTTCTCATACTTGTGGTGTTGACTTCAACAAACCATCATTTATACACTTACCCGGTCACCAGGTGATTACAACAACACAGCAACATAAAGAGGCTTAGTCACAGTTGGTGATCAAGTGATCAGAAGTACGCGATCGTATCAATCACGTTTTAAGTCTTCTAGCTGTGGGGTTGTTTTTACACGCTTTGCATGGTTCATGAACTCAATCCCTTATCATCGTTGATTTACACGAACGCTCTAGTACTTTATCGTTTACCCCGGGAAAATTAATTGGATTTAAATGACTACTTAAGCTAGTATAAAATAAGATTTCAGAAAACTTTTTTTTTCTTCTGTTTTATTGTTTATTAAGTGTTTTTCTTTTTCACTTTTAATCAATTCTGTTGAAGATTTTCATAAAGATTAAAAAAAAAAGGATTACTTTTCTTCGCGTACTTTAATGTATGGACGTCTCGGTGTATGGATACACCTATCTGATTTCGATCATATGCTTAGAGCACGTGGCGGATATTAAAATTTCACCAATAAACAGTTTTTTAATTAACTTGTTTGTCTGTTTGTTTTGGAGCAAAGCCACATTGGACTAGCTGCTGTGTTTACCGCGGGGAAATCGAATCCCCGGATTTTAATGTTGTAAGTCCGGAAACTTACCGCTGTCCCACCAGGGGGCTTTAACGTACTTTTAAAAAAAAAAAATAAAGGAAGACAAACCAAACTCCCACCGTTGCTTTCAAAACATGTTTCGTCCTCTCTCTTTTGTTTTTGCACCCTGGTTGGTAAGCGATAAGTTCCCGACTTACAATACTAAAAATCTGGGGTTCGATTCCCCGCGGTGGTTAGAGCAGATAGCCCAATGTGTAGCTTCGCACTGGAAGACCAACAACAACAACAACACATTTTTTTTTATTACTATATACCAGTTAGTTTACATGCTATACAATAGAAATTATAGAAGACAACGCTGATAAATCCCGTAATTAAGGGAAAATGTATATTCTCCTGAGAATAAACAAAAATATACACGAAACATGTAGAGATGATGTCTAACTCTAACCAGTTACTTAATGTAGGTAACATAAATATTAGGAGTTGTAAAAAAAAATCATGTAAGGTATATATGACAAATGCTCCCGTAAAAATCTCGTACTCAAACTAAAACATAATTCCAATGCTCTCCTGACCCCAATGTATAAACGTAACTTTGGGTTGTCCAAGTTATTAGCTCAATGGGTCTGTTTTTTTACTCGCCAATAAGTAATCCCTTCCTACACACCAACGGAAATCACTTTCTACTGACCACTAATATCTTTCCGTTTTGCCAAGAGAACCATTTTCGATTAAACTCTTATAACCAAGCATCTTAGTTTTCTTTTATCTACTCGTCAATAGGCAGGACTCTTTTACTGACGAAGTACTAAAGATTTTTTCAAACAAGAAATGAAAAATAAAAACTCAGCAGAAGGCGTGTGTAAATTGGCCGAAAAACCAGTACCCTGTTGAATAGAAAATTGACCCTTTAAGTTGACCTAGAAGCAATCCCTATTTATGGTAAACACCTATTATTACCTATTACCTATTTATGGCAATTGAAAAAAAGGCCTTTCTATTGAACAAGATACATTATATTTCATTGAAAAATAATAATATTTTCTATTCAAAGAACGAGTTATTTCTACTAACCAGAAAACAACCTTTATACTCACCGATCAATAACCTATTTCTACTGACCAGGAAACAACCTTTATAACTTCTTTCTACTGACCAGGAAACAACCTTTATAACTTCTTTCTACTGACCAGGAAACAACCTTTATAGCTTATTTCTAATAATCAGAAAACAACCTTTATAAGTTCTTTCTACTGACCAGGAAACAACCTTTATAACTTCTTTCTACTGACCAGGAAACAACCTTTTTAATTGACAAAGAAATCCTATTTCCACTGAAGAGAAAATATACGGCTCTTTTTTACTGAACAGTCACTAGACTTTTACTCCTGAACAAGAAACAACGTTGATCTATTGGACAAGAAACTGTTGTTTTTTTTTTGTTGTTGTTTTTTTCAGTGGAAAGAGACTAACAGACCCTTTTTACCGAACAAAAAGATATATAGCTTTTTCTAGTGATCGAGAAACGACCCTCTTTAGTGACCATGAAACAACTCTTGCTTATAAACCAGGTTATTCTTATATAATTCCAAACTTTGAAGTTTCTATAATATTCACCTTTTACCTCTAAAATCAATGTTTTTTAGAACAGAAAAAAACCACAAAATTTAAGCTTTCTTCTAATCGATAATTCTTATCGTGTAAATAAATATTCGTACAAGTGCAACCAATTATGACAAACTGAGACTTTTGGTATAAAACAACTTACTTTCTTCCCTGTCGTTCTTAATGATCTCAACAAAAGTCACTATCATAATTAATGATACTAATTAATAAACTCTAAGAAGAAACGCGAATTTTATTTAATTTTTCTGCTACCTCTATGTTTAATGTTCTAATGTCCTTGTTTATCCCGCATCCTCGAGCACTGAAATACTAAGAGGCACGCGCTCCTTGTCTTTCGCAAATGACACTGCAAATATTCAAAGACTTTTACCGATTGTTTTCATATAGAGTTTTGAGTATAAAGAAAATAGAAATATTCTAAAAAAATATTATGTAAGAGAGTAAGGCTAATTTATATATTTAGAATTTTTAAAGTTTTAACATGTTTAGAAGTATAAACTTTGAATAACCCAATGACATTAGTTGTTTGGTTGATTGGAGTTTATTGGCCCAAAGCAACAGGGCTATCTGCGCCAAAGAACCAATAAAAATGCTAGAAATATAATATCATAAAATGTAAAACGAAACCTAGTTCAAAACTAAACAATGCCCAAAAATCAGGTAAAAAAACTAAGTAGATTTATAAACGCTAAATGGCCCGTAAAAATCTAAAAAACAATCAAGTTGGACAGTGTCACCATAGTCATCGATACTGTTCAACGTCAGTGGTAAACCACCAGAAAAGACGTGTATAAAATGGTGCCGACGTTCGCAGTCGTAACGACGGCGCGAAAGCAAGACATGGGCAATTGATACCCGAGTGTCACAAAAGTTACACATTGGCGGATCAGTCCCACATAAAAGAAAATGATGAGTTAAAAAACTGGTCAATGCGTAACCTAGACAACACAACTCCCCCCCCCCTTCGATCTTTACAGAAACTAGAGGGATAAACAACAACATTAGATTTGATTTGGAAAAGCTCGTTACGAATTTGCTCACCTAGACAACACAACTTCTCCCCCTTCGATCCTTATAGAAACTAGAGGGATCAACAACAACATTAGATTTGATTTGGAAAAGCTCGTTACGAATTTGCTCACCTAGACAACACAAATTCCCCCCT